>NC_090650.1:33527614-33642614 GCF_040937935.1 Hyperolius riggenbachi | reverse complement strand
CATTCCCCAGTTTACCTGACTCTTATTTGGTACACACAATATTTGGTACGCACAAAGGAAGTTGCAAAGCATGCTGGGCTGTCCTTTTTTTTGCTTCTCTACTTTCCCCACAGACTTAACTAATGCAGCCTGATTGGCTGAAGCCTCTTTGCCTCCTGTTTTCCTCTCCCACACAACTGTTCCTCTCTGATTGGCCCATATTTCTCATGTTGAGACAATGCACTTTCTATAGTTGAGGGCAGGCAAGGCATACACAATCAGGTAGAGGAGATTAAGGGAGGAAATGACATAAGGCTTGGCTTCAAAATTGCCTCAGTTAAAAAGGAAATGCTAAGAAGTATCTTTTTTTACAGTAGAAAAATCACTAAAATCAAAACATGAACAGTGCAATACATACGTTATGTAAGTAGAGCAACTATTTATCTACTTATAGGTGTGTGTGTGTGTGGGGGGGGGGGGTTCTGAGATAGTATAGCTGATAGCTCCTCTTTAACATCTTCTGCAATTGATCGTGGATTGGTCGTTCATCAGTCAATGTATACGATTTGATCTTGCAGTGTGCGTAGCTTTATACAGAAGATCGGTCAGCCCTAGCAACAACAGCTCCTGTGAATGACACCATTATATATCAGCGGCCTCCAATAAGGTCTGTGTGGAATGGTCTCTCGTTTGCTGATTTTTCCTCTTGTGTAATGGTTATCAGAGCTGGAGGAGAATGTGAGAATGGAATGAGAACGGCAGACCCCGCAGGGAAGGGGGACTCGCGGGCGACTCTGGCTTTTGGCGAGGGAGCGATTCCCCCGGAGGCACGCGGGATGAAAGCGTTCTAATCTGAAGCTGCGAATGAAGAGCTTTCACCACTTCACACGGCCAAATTACAGCTGAAAATTCTGCAACATTCCAGCGCCGATGGCGTGACACCGACCAGAAGCGAACGCTCGCCATGAAAAACCACGACCAAAAAAAAAAAAAGTTCTATAAAAGCTCGACTTTCATTCTCTCAAAAGCAGATCATTGCAAAATTCGGAGCAATCTTTAAACAAGTTTAAAATGAGTTTCTTGACTCCAACAAGGGCCGGTCAGATCACAGCGGGGTGCAGACTTAGAAAGTGACGTATTTATTATTCCCTTGTCTGAAAAAGCAGATATTTCCTCTAGTACAGGGGTGCCAAACTCAAATACAAAGTGGGACGAAATTGAGCTCCAGCACAAATTCAGGGGCCGATCTCAATTTCTAGTGGCCACCTCTCTACCTTATAAAATTCTCTGGTGTCTAATAGCCCCCCTCCATCCCCTATACAGTTCGCTCATGTTTAGTGGTCCTCCTCCCTCCCCATACAGTTCCCTGGCGTCTAGTGGTCCCCCCTCCCTCCCCTAAGCAGTTCCCTGGTATCTAACGCTTTCCCCCTCACCTTATGCCTTCCCTGGTGCCCTCCAGTATAGCTTCTCTGGTGGTCTAGAAAGGGCCAAACACAATGCAAAGTGGGGAAACCACATGAGGGCCAAATCAGATGGCTCAGAGGGCCAGATTTGGCCCATGGCCCGGAGTTTGACATGTATGCACTAGTACATTGGCTTCATGAACTGGCGGATTTTGTAGTCCTAAAGGCCCATACCCACTACGCAATTACGATGATTTTTCAGACTAACAGCAATTTTTTTGAGCGATGTGCGGTTGCTTCTGCGATCTTGGAGTGGGTACAGATGCGCAACTGCACGCATAACCTCTAGCAAAGGGAATCTGAAGCGAGTAAAATGATTTAAAATAAACACATGATGTAGCTGTAAATGAATATTACATACTAACCTCGCCGCCAGTTCCTCTCAGATGCTCACCATTTTCTTCTTACAGTGATCCCTTCCAGTTCTGACAAGATTTTGTCAGAACTAAAATATACTAGTTGCTGTCCGTTATATATCAGCAGCTGTCAGTTACAGCTGAATGTGCAAAGTAATGTCCATGTTTCCCTATGGCTCAAGTGGGTGATATTACAGATTAACAGTGTGCTGACCAGGAAGCTGTTAGGGAGTAATGGCCATTTTCAAAAAGGAGGACGGAGAATTCAATCGATCACAGTGGACAAACAGGACACAGGAGAGGAGAAACACATTGATGAGTAGACTACACAGGAGGGAAGTATGACTTGTTTATGTTTATTTTGAATTTTAATTTTCAGTTTCGGTTCTCTTTAAGGCACATTTTTAACACAGGTTCACGTTAAAATATTTAGTTGATAATCTGATGTACTTGACCCGTTTCTATAAATCCTGCTCATAAAAGACACCCTCCTGAAAGTACGGAGCCAGAGTTTTAATTTAAAAACGCCACGTACAGAAGATTTGTCTCCTTCGCCAGTCTAGCCTCAGGCAAGGATCGGATCACATCAAACTGCCGGCCTCCTGACAGAACAAGATTCACATTAAACTTACAAAATATAAAATGCTGTAATTAAGCAGCTGAGGTGGCACAAGGAGGAGAAAAAATGCCCAATCCAGGCAGCCGAGGTGACAGGGGGACATAATTTACAGGGTTCACAGGAAGTGCATTCTATTCCTCATAGTTTGCAGGAAGCTCAGTCCTGCGGGACAGTCCAGTGTTACGCGGCATTCCTGTAATGAATGTCGTTATTAAGTCTCTATACATCGTGGCCCATATCTAAAAAGCTTGTACAGCATTAAAACAAAACAAAAAATTCATTATAGGCACAAAATTAGCCATTCCGGGTGCGGCAGACGACGTTCCGGATCTTAAATTGGCCTCTGTGCCGGTGATTGCGCATCTGTTGTTTCTGCAATAATCTGAATGTCATTAGATGCGATCTGCGACAACACAAAAGGTAATGATCTTTGCTTTAATCACATCGCAACATCTTACAGTTCGTCAGTCGCATCCGCCAGAAAAAGGTTTATGATGAGATTCGTGTAAAAGTGGGGAGAATATCATCACAGGAATGAGAATTCTGTCGTGTTCCACAGAATAATATTTATTATTATTATATTTATTCTCTTAAAATGTAGCTGCGTGGCCACCAATCTAAACGTCGATGCAAAGTTAAAGAGAAACTCCGACCAAGAATTGTTGCATTGTGGGGAATAGCTGTTTACAGCTGTTTCCAACTGCCAAAACAGCAAGCAACAGCTACATCACCTGCCAAAAGTAAAAAGGTCACCATGTGATAAATGTCAGAATGTAAATCAGGGAGAGGAAAGATTTTACAATGAGCAAACACTGACTGTAATGGATTGCGGAAACACCGCCACGCGGTCTGACAGCGGGGCGGCTGAATCCACGTTCAGACCGGCGGTTTCTCCGCAGCGGCATGCATCTGGTTTGTCTGAGCCTTGTAGTGCACACAGATGGAGAGCTGCGCGCGCTAACAGACAGGCCCTTTATGCCAATAGGAGAGGGATCAGCTGATCAGGACGATCAGTAGGTGATTAGTTGAATGGGACTGGGTGGCGCTGAGGAGCGCTCTGCTATATATACTTCTCGGCAGTCAGTGGCTGGTTGTCTGCCGCTGCGAATGCTTATGTTTTAGCACTCAGACCATAGTCAGATCCTTCAGTGTGTTAGAACCAGGTGGACCTGGGAATTCACACTTAACCAGATTACTGTGTTATACTTTAGATCAGTTCCAGGGTGTTGAGACCACGGACCTCACACCCAAGATTAGGGATACTGTGTCATTGCTGTGTTATTCTGTAGATCAGTCCCTGAGTGTTGAGACCACGGACCTCACACTCTAGACTAGGCCTCTGCTTGATATCTGTTATGACCTATTGCCTTCTTGACTCTGCTCCTGCTCTCTGATTCGGTACCTTTGCATATCTGATTACCTGTTGCCAACCCTGCCTGTCCCTGGTTACCGAATCAGCCTTCTGTCTCTGTACTTTATCTGCTTGTGTGTTGCCGACCCGGCCTGACCGACCCTTCTACCTGTGACACACTCCCTGTGGGGTGTCCAGTAGCTGCAGGGACTCCCTGTCTCTTAGAGGGACCCCCTGCAATCCAGTCAGGGACTCAATCTCTTAGGAGTCATTTGACTGCAGTAGAGTCCGATTCCCAGCTGTTCAGGGAATCACTGACTCTGTATCTCCAACCTACCAGGAGATACTCATAAGGTCTAGGGTCACCTGCTCCTCAGGTGATCCAGGCTCATATACTGTTGCACCAAACACTTACACTTAATCAGGTGTCCAGAGGTTAGTTATACTTGTATTATTGGTGATTCTGCAGATCATCAATAATCAGGTATAAATCTGTATTCTTGGTGATACTGCAGATCACCAATAATCAGATTCTCTCTGTGTGCTGACACCGATCGTTACACTGACTAAATCATTTATACATAATTGTTGTAAAAATTAAGCACTTTTTATTACATTATTTTCACTGGAGTTCCTCTTTAAAGTGAATCTGAACCAAGTAAAATTATTTAAAATAAACACATGATGTACCTGCAAATTAATATTACATACTTACTTACAGTTCCTCTCAGAAGCTCACCATTTTTTTCTTACGACGATTCCTTTTAGTTAGGGTTTTGTCAGAACGGACATATCAGCCGCTGTTGGTTATATATCAGTTGCTGTCAGTTATAACTGAAAGGACAACTGATGTGCAAGGTATTGTCTATGTTTCCCTAATGGTGCTCATACATTGTATAATTTTTTTCATACAATCTTACCATTTTTATGTAGTATAAGGGTAAATTACGTGAATATACTAAAAGGACAATTTATGCAGTTCCCTTATATTACATGGAAATAGTAAGATTGGATGAAAAAATTGTACCATGTATGGGCACCATAAGGCTCACATGGGCGATATTTCAGTATAACAGCGTGCTGACCAGGAAGCGGTTATGGGGTAATGGCCATTTTCAACACGGAGAACAGAGAATTCCATTGATCACAGAGGACAATCATAACGCAGGAGAGGAGAAAGATGAGTAGACTCCCCCAGAGGTATGAATGTGTATGTTTATTTTGACTTAAAGTGAACCTCCAGACTAAAAATCTACTCCGCAGCACTGAAAAGGCTTGGTGTTTCTTTAGCAGTTTCACAGCATCAGAACTTTGTTTTTCTTATCCACGCTTCATTTTTAGCTGCCCAGAAGCTAAGCTCCGCCCCATCAAAGAAGTCTGCCCGGGCATTTTCCCCCTAATACTGTGCAAAGCATGATGGGATTTCTGATGTTCTCGTTGCCTAGTGAACGCAGCTGGTAGGGGTGATCAGGACACAGGACAGTTGGAACTGGGTCTCATGCTCCGTCACCACCTTCCAACCAAAAACAGGGTGGGTAAGAGATTATATTACCTATCTAGTTTAATTAACATAACTAATGTAACCTTAATGACAGTATTTTTGTTTAGGCTGAAGTTCCTCTTTAATTATTAGTTGAGGTTTTCTATTCAGGTAATCCAAAATGTAGCATACAAGTACATTTACAAAAGGCCCTGTAGTGACACATAGGCCTGTTTTACAGTTATTACCATGGTGATATAATTGTGATAACTGTAAAACAGCTCAGAAGAGTTATTAAAGACAGGAGATAAGCTTAGTGAATTGAGGCCTATGCAGTAAAAAATTCAGGATGCCCAATTTGATGATGATTTTCCTGGTTTCAGCAATGGAAACACTCCCTTTATCTATATACTAGTTGACCTAAGCCTGTTTATAAATGGGCTCTAGGTCTCTTCACGCGCCACCTCCGCCAGTCAGCGCACCCAACCCGCCCGTCTGCCCTGCTCCCTCCTCCTGTTCCAATGGTTCCGTGTACTGCGCATGTGCGCAGTACAAAAAACCACAGACTGGGAAAGAGGATGACGCAGGGACAGTTAGGTTTTATTGTCTAGGATTCCTGTATATTGGTATGTTGCCCCGCCCTCCCAGTGAGGTTTACCTAGGCTGAATTCTCCCCTCAGAGCATTATTAAAGTGAACCTCCAGACTAAAAAATTTACTCAGCAGCACTGAAAAGGCTTGGTGTTTCTTTCACAGTTTCACAGCATCAGTACTTTGTTTTTCTTACCAAAGCCTTATTTTTAGCTGTAAAGAAGCTAAGCTCCGCCCCATCATAGAAAACTGCCCAGGCATTTTTCCCCTGATGCTGTGCAAAACATGATGGCATTTCCTATGTTGTTGTTCACGTTGCCTAGCAACTGGGAGGAGTGATCAGGACACAGGACAGTTGGAACTGTGTCTCATGCTCCCTGTCACCTCCTTTCAACCAAAAACATGGCTGCCCTCATGAAATCACAAACATTTGCCTGTTCCTAAAAGAGGGTGGGTAATAGATAATATTACCCATCTATTTTAATTAACATAACCAATGTAACTTAATGACAGTATGTTTGTTTAGGCTAAAGTTCCTTTTTAAAGGAAACATCCAAGAAAAGAAAAAAATAAACATCCACTTACCTGGGGGTTTACTCTAGCCCCTTGCAGCCCTCGCCGCAGCTTGGTCGGCTTTGCCAGCGGAGGAGACCGTGAGTCACCGGAGCTGTGGTGAGGGCACAGGAGGGCTGCAAGGGGCTGGAGGAAAGCCCCAGGTAAGTGGATCTTTTTTTTTTTTTTTGCTTGGACCTTTACTTTAAAGACCAGGTATATTTAGTACTGGCTTCATAACTCTCAGTAAACAAAAATTCTGTACAGATCACCTGACAGGACTTAAGATGTTGCCACCAGTGATACATTTTAGAACGTAAATAAGGGGTAAGGAAAGAGATTACGATGGGCAAACACTGACTAAATAAATCTATAAATAAATATTGTAGAAAACAATAAGCACTTTTATTCATCAAGTTTTGGGTTTTGTTGTTTTTTTTGCAACAGTTTCTCTTTAAAGGGAACCTAAACTGAGAAGGATATGGGTCTTTCCTTTTGAAATAATACCGGTTGCCTGACTCTCCTGCTGATCCGGTGTCTCTAATACTTTTAGCCAGGGCTGTGGAGTTGGTACAAAAATCTTCCAACTCCGACTCCTTAGTTTATTAAGCGACTGACTCAGACTACCCAAAATTGCTCTGACTCCACAGCCTTGCTTTTAGCCGCAGCCCCTTAACAAGCATGCAGATCGGGTGCTGTTTTTAACGATGCAGTGCGATCTCTAACGCTGATTCCTAGTCTGAAACCGATCTGAATAATTTGCTGCATTTACTAAACAGTGCCTCTTTAATGCCAGGGACCTGACTCGTCCATTCAGCTACATCTACATACCGATACTAGTGTTACTGAAGTGCACGCAGCCCACTGACAGGGCCGGGAAAGCCATAGCCGTCACATCAAAACCTAACATGAGCTGCAGACCTGTAATAGATGTGGCATAGGAGTATAATAACTCTCCCTAATTGGCTGTGACTGTCACGGCTCAATCCGAAATGCATGAAGGGCCCGAGGCCTCCGGAACCCCATCCTTCCACATTCCCATCAGGCTGAACAATATAAAGCCCTTCTTGAATTAAAACAAAAAGTGGCCCATTAGGTAGTGAAGGATGACATCATGGCGCATTGTCTCGGGTGGCGGGCGGGCGCGCTCGGCCTTTCTCTGCGAGCCGGGGAAGGCGTGCGTTTAGGTATGCATCAATGGCTCTCCTGACTGCAGGATCTCTGCTTCTCACACCACAAAGCTCTTTGAAATGTGCCGGTAATAGAAAGTTCTTCCAGAAACCTGATGTAGGAGAGCATGTCTGGACTTTCAATCAGGCCTCGTGAGTCTTGTCTTGTGTCATCGGGCTGACAGACGGGCCTAAATCCACCAGCATTCTCAGAACAAGCTGCAGGGTGGTCGTTTTCCACAGAAAAATCTCACTCGCTTTAAAGCAGAACCCCAACCACAGAGTAGAATGCAGTATACTATTAAAAATACTCTTAAAGGGAACCCGAAGTGAGAAGGATATGGAGGCTGCCATATTTATTTCCCTTTAAAACAATACCAGTTGCCTGGCTGTCCTCCTGATCCTGTCTCTAATCCGTTTAGCCATAGACTCTCTCTGAACAAGCATGCAGCAAATCAAGTACTCTGACTCAGCGGACTCAGGTTCTATGGGACTAGCCATATGCTTATTCCCGGGGTTTGACTCAGACACTACATATGCCAGAAGATCAACAGGGCTGCCAGGCAACTGGCATTGTTTACAATGAAATACATATGACAGCCTCCGTAACCCTCTCAATTTGGGTTCCCTTTGAGTTAAATATCCTGCTTTCAGCATCAGAAACACTTCCTATAACTATATATTGAAGACTCCCTGAGGCTTAGCCTAGGCTGTTTATGATGCAGAATCCCCCCCCCAAGCATTCTGGGAGACTAAAGATCTTTCCTACTGTCTTTAGAACACTTAGTATACAAACATTCTGCAGAGATCACCTGTTAGTACTAAATATCTTGCCTTAAAGGGAACCTTAACTTAGAGGGATATGGATGTTTCCTTTTAAACAATACCAGTTGCCTGGCAGTCCTGCTGATCTATTTGGCTGCAGTGGTGGCTGAATCACACACCAGAAACAAGCATGCAGCTAATCCAGACTGACTTCAGT
The DNA here is from genome assembly GCF_040937935.1 of Hyperolius riggenbachi. Taxonomy (NCBI): domain Eukaryota; kingdom Metazoa; phylum Chordata; class Amphibia; order Anura; family Hyperoliidae; genus Hyperolius; species Hyperolius riggenbachi. The sequence continues at coordinate 33,634,073 of NC_090650.1, read as the reverse complement.
CAGAACACCTGATCTGCATGCTTGTTGAAGGGCTGTGGCTAAAGAGACACAGGATGAGCAGGAGAGCCAGGCAATCCTTCTCAGTTTAGGTTCCCTTTAAGTGATACATTTCAGATTATAAATCAGGGAGAGGAGAGATTTTACACTGGGCAAACACTGACCAAATAACTTATAAATTAATATTGTTAAAAAAATAAAATGAGCAAATGGAATGAACAGATGCAAACGGATCCCATAAGAACGCAATCAGTCTGTTCAGCACGGATCCCGTTCGTTCCATTTCCCATGAACTAAACGCAAGTTAGTTTGGCCTGTACGACTTTTCCAGAACGGCCAGACAAAGTGGATGCCAAAAGGTATACAAAGAAATGGCGGGCCGAAATTTTGCATCGAAATTCACCTTTGCGCATCGTAATCGCAATACGAAATGTCCGAGAAAATCATAATTAATGTCGTATGTAATAGTAGCATTTCATGATTTCGCGTAATTGTCACGCAATTTTGCAAAATGTTGTGCTGACTTTGATGGTGAATTGCAAAGCCCCCATATATGCTATCGCTACCAAAACTGCTACATATGTTACGGAGAATATTGGGTACAAGTCAAAAATTTTTTGTAATTTTTGCATTGATTTTCTCAGACTAAATCCCTGTAAAAATAAATAATTCTTGGAAAAAAATATTACCCTAAGAATGCCTAGATAGTGCAAAAAAAAAAAAAAAAAACAACAATGGAGGCATAAGTAATAAAAAGTTATTGCCGTATCAATAGTGACACCGCTGATAAGTGGTAAAGGGCTCTTTCATACATACAATACATATAACACTATCATACAAAGCTCTATGTAAGTTATCCCCTCCATACATTTCCTTATTAATCTCCAGATTATATCATCCATGCCGAAACCTTTACTCCTCCCAAGAGACCGTCTTGTCCAGCTTGGTCACCTCCTCTTACTCTCACATCAAGGACTTCTCATGAGTGTCACCTCTCCAACTGCCTTTCCATCATGCTCCAAGTCTGGAAATTTTCAAACGTACCCTGAAAACATCTTTTCAGACAAGCTTATAATTTGCTCAAGCTAGAATTTAAATCTCACTCATCTGCTAAGCCTATTGCCTCATCCCCCTAGATTGTAAGCCTGCAACAGCAGGGACACCCCCCCCCCCTGCCCCCTCCCCTTTTGTTTCCAGTTTCTGCATAATTTTTTAAATGAACATCTATCAGTATTGGTAATGTTATTAAAACTACACATCAATCGTATGTATCGGTACTTGTGTCACCGGTTGTCCTCATTGCACAGCAGGGGTCTAAAACTCGCGGCCCGAGGGCCATTTGCGGCCCTCGATACAATATTTTGTGGCCCTCGCCGGCAAAAGCTTCCTTATAGTTCGCTTCAGTGCTCCCAAGTAATCCGCCGCATCCCCGCCACTAAACGAGGGCTGCAGAGCCTCTAAATCGCCCGGGGGGAAATCTGCCGGCATTTCCTGGAAGGGGCAGAGCTTTCAGCTTCAGCTCTGCCCCTCCTGACGTCAATCACTGCACGGATCGCCGCCTCTCCCCGCCCCTCTCTGTGAAGGAAGAGTGAGAGGGGCAGGCAGAGGCGGCGATGCGCCGCGATTGTGAAATTCCTTATGCGGTCCAGCCTCATCCTGACTTTGCCTCCTGCGGACCCCATGGAAATGGAGTTTGAGACCCCTGTTGTACAGTATATTAAACTGCTCATTTATCTATGCTCCCCATTATTGTAGATTTTGCACATTGTATAGCTCTACGGAATATGTTGGTGCTTTATAATTAACAATAATAATAATAATCTAGTTCCTCTTTAATCCTTTCGGGACCGGCCGCCTAACCGCCCTTCAGGACCAGGCATTTTTGCATAAGGGGGGGGGGGGGGCACGTTTGAGGGGGTCAGGCAGCCAGATCCCTGCAGGGTCTGGCTGGGCTGTCTCCCCCCTGTGTGGCCAGGTGTCCCCCCTTGTCAGCAGCCTTCACTTAAATTCCAGGCTCCAGCAACAAGCCGCAGCGGATGCCTCCGCTCCGGCCGGCATCTCAGCTCCTACTGCTGCTCAGTTCCGGGTCGCAGCTCGATGACGTCATCAAGCTGGGACCCGGTGCTGATGTCAGAAGGAGCAGAGATGCCGGCAAGAGCGGTGGGGAGCGCCGATCGTCACGGAAACAGCAGGGAGGTGAGTGGATCGTCTTCTTTCCCCCCCTACTGCCGCAGCTGTCAAATTAATCACTACGATCCGACGGCGATCGTAGTAATCACGTGATCAGCAGCCATATGCGATGACAGCTTAATCTCCCCTCTCCTGTGCGCACGATCGCGTCGGGACGGTTCGTTAGCGCGGGCGTTGAATCAACGTCCAGTCAGAATGGTAGCACCACCTGCTGGATGTTGATTCAACGTACTTGGTCCCCAAAAGGTTAAAGAGGAACGTTAACCAAGGATTGAACTTCATCCCAATCAGTAGCTGATACCCCCTTTCCCACAAGAAATCATTACCTTTTCTTGAATAGATCATCGGGGGGTCTGTATGACTGATCTTGTGGTAAAACCCCTCCCACAGTGTGATGCCATAACCAAGGTCCTTACAGTTTGCTGTCTGTGAACTTCATTACATTGTGGAACATAACAACTGTTTCCAGCTGCCAAGCAACCCGTATCTCCCTCTATGCATAGAACTTCCAGTAACGAACATTCAGCAGAGATCACCTGGCAGAACTAAAGATGTCACCACCAGTGATAAACGTCAGAATGTAAATCAAGGAGAGTAAAGATTGTACAATGGGCAAACACTGACTAAATAATCTATAAATGAATATTGTAAAAAAGCAATTTTATTCATTATGTTATTTTCATTACAGTTACTCTTTAAAGAGACACTGATGCAGAAAAAAAAATATAATATAATGAATTGTATGTGTAGTACTAGAATATTAGTAGCAAAAAAAATATTCTCATACTTTTATTTTCAGTTATATAGTTTGTTTTTTTTGCATCAGTCGAATATTTGCAGTTTACACACTACTCAGCATTCTAAATGATTTTGCAGAGCAGCAGTGAACTTTTAATCCCTTCTTTTTAGAGAAGAAGAAGATACAACCACTGACAGTTGAGATAACAAGCTTCAGAAGACAGAGCTCTCTGTGACTTTGAAAAGCGTGGAGCTCAATGGCTTTTTTGCATTGATAACTGGAGTTTCTTCGCTCTTCCTGTACTGGAAACAACATTAGACTTATGTCTCTGCTCCTAATGTTTTATTTCTTAGTATATACAAATCATATCATCATTTTTTTTCGCTTCAGTGTCTCTAAGTTCAGTACAATTGGAGGCAGAGGAAGATATTCTACAGAACACATACTGCTTTATGCTTCTGAGTTAAACAAGAAACGTCCTTACCCGAAGCCTTCTGCTATAAATGATGGCTAGCAGGGTACAATAGTATGTAGTACACATGTAATGCCTCTGTATAGCTGGACTTATGAGTAGCAGAACAGTAGTGCTGTCATATGGGACGAGGAAACTGATGAAAAGCAGAAATGGATGGAATGCATCGCCGATCTCTCCATCTTTACAATAGCCACAGCTTCTCCTGTGCTTTACAGCCGTACCTTATATAAAACATACTGATATGTCTTCTTAAAACAGGTGGTGGTTGTTAATTTTACCTCTACATGATAATACCCATAAGCCTAGGATTGCAGGGAGGAATTTTTAAACACACTTGGTAGTAAATGTAAACATTTATAGGTACGGTATCGGTCCAAGCTTTCTACAGCTATACAGTATAAACCACAGGTGCCAAACTCAAGACCCGCAGGCCAAATGTGGCCCTTCTTGTCATTCTATGTGGCCCTTAAGAGCTTCAAACGCCAGCACACTGCTTTCCCTGGTGTCTTCATGGTCCTCCCTTCCCATACACTTCTCTGGTGTCTAATGGCCCCCTCTCTTCCCTATACAGTTCCCTGGTGTCTAGAGACTGCCCCCTTCTCCTACACAGCTCTTTTCCCCTCCCTCCCCCATATGACTTCCCCAATGATCTACAGCTTCACCTCAAATACAGCTTACCTGGTGGTCTAGAGTGGGCCAAACATAATGTAGTGGGGGAACCCCTTGCAGGGCAAATTTGATGGCTCTGCAAGCCAGAGTTTGACATGTATGGCTTAAAGTACCCATTCAAAATATAATTTACTCAATTTACCCCCACTGCATACATTTGGTAAGGTTGTACAATCAAGATTGTATCATTGATGGGCACTTTAACACAACAGGGCAGCACAGTGGTGTAGTGTTTAGCTCTCTCGCCTTGCAGCGTTGGGTCCCTGGTTCGAATCCCAGCCAGGGCACTATCTGCAGAGAGTTTGTATGTTCTCTCCGTGTCTGCGTGGGTTTCTTCCGGGCACTCCTGTTTCCTCCCGCATTCCAAAAACATACGGATAAGTTAATTGGCTCCCCCTAAAATTGGCCCTAGACTACAATACATACACTACATAATATAGACATATGGCAATGGTAGGGATTAGATTGTGAGCTCCTTTGAGGGACAGTTAGTGACATTATTTATATATATATATATATATATATATATATATATATATATATATATATATATATACACACATATATATATATATATATATACACACACATATATATATACACATACACCCTGTACAGCGCTGCATAATATGTCGGCGCTATATAAATACTAAATAATAATAATAACCTGCAGACATCTGCGTGGGGTTGTTCTGGATCGCATTGGCCCAAGGAATGTACTGATCGCAATCAGGTGGTCGCTGATGATACAATTCGTTGAACGATCGTTTACGAACGATTCTTCGTATGAATGGCCGTAAATCCTCATTTGGGACCACCAACAAAAATCTCCTAACCAATCTGATCAGAATAATGAAATCAAACTGATTTTCAGTGAGATCCCATCAATCTGATCAGATTGTTTAGGAGATTTTTGTCCACTAGTGGTCCCAAGCGATCATTTACGAACGTTCATACGTAGAATTGTTTGCAAACGATCGTTTAGCAAACTGTATATAATTAGTGACCACCTTAACTACTTTAAGACCGCCTCACGCCAACTGGCGTGACCGCGGCGGCAGCCCCAGGACCGCCTAACGCTACTTGGCGTCAAGTCCCGGGGCTGCAGTTTCCCAGGGAACGGCCGCGCACGTGCGTGATCGTTCCCTGCCACTTCACCGAACAGAGTTCCGTGCTTAGGCTGGATAGTGTACTGGTTAAGGGCTCTGCCTTTGACATGGGAGACCAGGGTTCAAATCTTGGCTAGGTCAAGTACCTATTCAGTAAGGAGTTCAAGGCAAGACTCCCTAACACTGCAGGGTGGCCTCTTGAGCGCGTCCCAGTGGCTGCAGCTCGTGAGCGCTTTGAGTCCGACAGGAGAAAAGCGCTATACAAATGTTCAGATTATTATTATTATTATTAGCCTGCTAGCCGCCAATCGCGGCTGGCAGGCTGCTTGTAAACGAAAGGGGAAAGAAATCCCCTTTGTTTACATGCGTACAGCGCTGGGGTCCGCGGCAGCGCTGTACGACATCGGCAATCCCCGGCCTCTGATTGGCCGGGGATCGCCGTCCTCTCATAGGCTGATGCCTATGAGAGGCGGAGAACAGGACAGATCGCCGGATCTTCAGGCGGAGGGGAGGGAGGGGGATGGCGGCAATGAGAGCCTCTATGAGGCTAAGGAAAAAAAAAAGTGACAGCGGCGATCGAATCCCTCCGGCGGCATGACAAAAATAGGAGGCGAGTCCGATCGCTGGGCTCCTAAGCTGGACTGTGCAGGAGGCTGAAAAGCCTGCACAGCCCACTACAGCAAAAAAGAGCCTGGTCTTTACTGGGTTTAACACTGCGGTCATCAAGTGGTTAAAGCACACGAGTCTTCATGTTTTGTGGTGCAATATTTTGTGCAATCGGTGATGGACACGTTGAGCTTCTCTGAGGAGGGGCTTGGATTTTACGTGTGCCATGTTCAATGTAACAGACAACTGGAGTTTCTGGACCATATCATCAGGAGGGTCTGGTCTGGCTAATATTGTGGGGAAACCCCTCTCACAGTGTGATGTCACAGCCATGGCCCAGACAGCTTCCTGTCTGTGAACCTCATTGCAATGTGGGAAATAACGGCTGCTTCCATAGGTCAACCTTTTAGCCTATCATATTGTTAGTGGGTGTATTTATAGGTAAGCGCATTTGGTGCGGCCTGCTTTTTTCATATCTGCCAGTAGTAAAGAGGATGACCCGCACGCTCACAGTGTAGAATACAACATGAACGAATTACATGTAGAATATCAATCCTTTCTTGATCTACAGGGAGTGCAGAATTATTAGGCAAGTTGTATTTTTGAAGGAATAATTTTATTATTGAACAACCATGTTCCCAATGAACCCAAAAAACTCATTAATATCAAAGCTGAATATTTTTGAAAGTAGTTTTTAGTTTGTTTTTTGTTTTAGCTATTTTAGGGGGATATCTGTGTGTGCAGGTGACTATTACTGTGCATAATTATTAGGCAACTTAACAAAAAACAAATATATACCCATTTCAAGTATTTATTTTTACCAGTGAAACCAATATAACAGCTCAACATTCACAAATATACATTTCTGACATTCAAAAACAAAACAAAAACAAATCAGAGACCAATATAGCCACCTTTCTTTGCAAGGACACTCAAAAGCCTGCCATCCATGGATTCTGTCAGTGTTTTGATCTGTTCACCATCAACATTGCTTGCAGCAGCAACCACAGCCTCCCAGACACTGTTCAGAGAGGTGTACTGTTTTCCCTGCTTGTAAATCTCACATTTTATGATGGACCACAGGTTCTCAATGGGGTTCAGATCAGGTGAACAAGGAGGCCATGTCATTAGTTTTTCTTTTATACCCTTTCTTGCCAGCCACGCTGTGGAGTACTTGGACGCAGGGTCGGACTGGGACACTGGGGGCCCACCAAAGAAATTTCAACCTGGGGCCCACACATCCCATGATTGCGGTGAAAAAAGGGCGTGACCATGCACCGGAAGGTGGGCGTGGTCATGATGTATTATGGACAGGGCCAAATGTACATGATCTTAGCAGCATTGTAATTCAGAGACACTGCTGCCCAGCAAAACTTCGCATAGAGTCCCCTCCTTCAATATAAAGTAATGTCCAGGGGCGTGGCTTGCTCATGGCGCGCGGCAGACGTCTCTTCTGGGAGCTCCCGCTAGCTGTGTTCCCAGAGCCGTTAATAAGCTGTAACAAGCACTGGATTTCGATCTCTATGGGTGGCAGGAAGAAGAGGGAGACCTCTGGAATTAAGACCCCCGCCAAAAAGGGAAATATCCAACAGTTTCTCCGCCCGCTCACCAGAGCAGCAAGCATGGACGGGATCTCCAAGATGGCGCCGGAGGTGAGCCCGCCTCACAAGGCCGCAACATCCCCGGGCAGCGTATCGCTTCCAGATACTGCCATTAGGCCTCCGACGTCTCCCACCAGATCCGAAAGTGCAGAATCATACCTGGAGGTGGACTTACATGAGTACATCAGGTCCTTACCCACCAAAGATGACCTGGAAAGGTACGTCAGTCGCATCGAAGCCACATATAGAAGAGAACTAGAGGAGGTCAAGTCGGAGATAAGGCACGTCGGACATAGAGTGGAGGAGACAGAAAAGAACCTAGACTCCCTAGCTCAAACACAGAAGACCCAGCAAGCTACCATTGACAAGCATACCTCTCAGATACGAGACATCTTCCTAAAGATCGATGACCAGGAGAGCCGCCAGAGGAGAAACAACCTACGGGTAAGGGGTATCCCAGAGGCAACCAAAACGCAGGACTTGGTACCTACCCTCATAGGCATATTCAACATGTTCCTTGGCAATCCCAATGACTCCCCAATCGAAATTGATCGTGCCCACCGCACGCTGGGCCCAGTCAGCACTGATCCCGAAAGACCGCGTGACGTGGTATGCAGAATTCATTATTACAATGTTAAAGACGCCATCATGCTCGCGGCCAGGGACAGAGGCCACGTGGACCTAGACGGAGCTAAAATCTCTATACTGGCGGACCTGTCCCGTCTCACCCTACAAATGCGCAGAGCTGTGAGGCCTATCTTGGACGCGCTTAGAGAAAGGCATATTCTTTACCGCTGGAGCTACCCATTTCAACTTCAGGTGAAACATGAGGGTAAATCTGCATTCCTGTCTTCCCCAGAGGATTTAACCGCCTTCTGCGACACACTGGGCCTCCCCAAGCTATACATCAAAGACTGGCCCCCTGGATACTCCGGACAACAAGAATCCTCTTCCTCAAAAACCCCGCTGGCAATCCGTGGGGAGAAATAACAGGCGGAGAGCACACCCGGACCAAAACCAGGACACACAGAATGGGTGAGATAATTCCTATTATGACATGCTTTATTCTAATCTCCGCAAAACCTTTTCTTTTCATGCTATTCCTCGAGAGTATTATAGACTCCCTGAAAATAACTGCCTGGCTAAATTCCCTATACAGACTCCCTATTTGGGAAGAAACAGGCATCATTGGCAGCCCCTGTGATCTACCTTGCTACAGACTTCCATGGTGGCATACAAATCCCCCCCTGCTCCTTTGCAACGGCGGAGCTTCATAACAGGGATATAACTCCTTCCCAATATGCACAGACAAAGCCTCTTTAAAGTTATGCTTCACCCCACCAGCCCTAGGTTTGGGTTTCCTACTTTTGCCAAAACGGACAACACACCCTCAGGGAATGCCCAGCCTTCAATGGCCACCTTTGCAGTTCCTGTAGACTGACTTTCCACAGCTACAAGCTCGGTATACAAAGATCCAACCCCATGTTGACTCTGGGAGCCAGACCACGGTTTGTTGCGTTCTACTGTGAGCCTCCCCGCTCCAACGCACCGAAGCCCTACTGTCACCGGGCTTACCAGTCTTTTCTATGTGCACCTGTTATGCCCTGCAATACATGCAGGACTTACCAAATGTTATATACCTATATTTGTTGTATTATGTTCTTATTCAAATTACCTGTTGACACCAACGTTGTATACACTATTGATGATCTTTGCTATGCTCAAGGTTGATGCCATCTTTCAATATGATGTACCTATAATTGCCATTAGAATTTCCACATTCCAGCAAAATGCAGCCCTCGGGTTTGCCTAAGAGAGTGGGAGAGGAGTGCAAATGTGCCTCCTTTAATGTAAAGGGATTTAACAATCCAAATAAAAGATCTCAGATCCTACATAGCATGCATAGAGCGAAGGTTAAAGTGTTAATGCTACAAGAGACGCACTTTCAGACGGACAATCATCCTGTAGTCAAAGACAGGTTTTTCACTACCTGGTTCCATAGCACATTCCCAGACTCTAAGTCAAAGGGTGTATCAATCGCTTTGCATAAGTCTCTCCCCCTCTCAGAGGTGGAAACAATGTCTGACCCCCTTGGCAGATTCTTGTTTGTAAGGTTAAAAATATTGAACAAACCCTTTACGTTTGCGTCGTTGTATCTACCAAACGTCAATCAAGGGAAATGGTTTCTAAATTACCTGTCTAAACTACAGTCCTTTGCCAAGGGACAAATAGTACTGGGAGCAGATCTCAACTTTTGCCTCTCCCCAGATTTGGACTCTTCTTCTGGGCGGTCCAGTGTCCCCATGGGTGTCAGAGCCAAAGTTAAGCAAAAACGTAATAACGTTAGACTCATTGATGCATGGAGGGTGTTTCACCCCAAAGATAAAGATTTCTCCTTTTTCTCAGCCCCCCACAACACCTCTAGTAGAATTGACGTTATCTTCACGTCCCATAGCTTACTGGATGTGGTGACTGATACAAGCATTGGCATTAAGATATGGTCTGACCACGCCCCTGTATACTGCTCACTGGGAATACTGGACGAGACCAGGAGATCTTATCACTGGAAACTCAATAACAACCTATTGAGCGATCCCACCTGCTCCCAGGACATTAAAGAAACCATTATGGATTTTATTGTAAATCATGCCTCCGACGAGACATCCCCAGTAATTAAATGGGAGGCCCTTAAGTGTACTATCAGGGGTCGGCTGATATCCCATGGCTCCCGCCTGAAAAAAAGAAAAGGGACATAAGATAGCACAACTGATTAAAGAAATCACCCAACTCGAAAATAAACTCAAAGGGGAAAAAGACAATATTAAAACCATCAACATCCAACTCTCATCCTCTAGACAAAAATTACTCTCTCTATTAGATGAAAGGTCCTTGGCCCAAAGGGTAAAGTTCCAGGGGGTCTTATACGAGAAATCTAATAAGTGCGGCACCCTCCTAGCTAAATACCTACATCCACGCCCCATGACCACGTTTATCCCCTCAATTTCCACCAAACAGAACAAAATGGTCCATAAATCATCTGAGATAGCCAGTGAATTTCGCTCATTCTACAAAGAGCTATATAATCTCCCCGGCAAATTTAAAGATCTCGACCCGACGTCCTTAACAACCAAAATACGCGCATACATTGACAAAACAGGTCTCCCCGCTCTGGATCCAGATGTGATCAAGAAATTGGAGGAGGAAATAGATGAGTCCGAAGTCCTCTCCGGGATAGCCACTCTAAAACCTGGCAAGAGCCCTGGCCCAGATGGCTACTCAGCAACATTTTACAAAATGTTCGCCAACGACCTTGCACCATTAATGACAACCGCATTTAATCACATATCACCTGAACAACCCTTTCCTAAACAAGCACTACAAGCCCACATCGTGGTCATACCCAAAAATGGGAAAGACCCCAACGCATGTAGCAGTTATCGCCCCATCTCTTTAATTAATATTGATATTAAGATCTTCTCCAAGATCATTGCTGAAAGGCTAAAGGAACATCTAGTTGCACTCATCCATCCGGATCAGGCCGGGTTCACTCCAACCCGGGAGGCAAGGGATAACATAATTAAAACTATCTCCCTTATAGACAGGGCACAATCAAACCAGACCCCAATGTGCATTCTCACGGTGGATGCAGAGAAGGCGTTTGACAGGATCCATTGGTGCTTTCTTAAAGAGACCCTGGCCCAAATAGGCCTGGGCCATAACCTTCTTCAGAAAATCATGAGCCTGTATGGCAATCCCTCGGCTCGGGTATGTGTCAACGGGATCCTGTCGGACGCCTTCGACATAAGAAATGGGACTAGACAGGGGTGTCCTCTATCGCCCCTCTTGTATATCCAATGTATGGAGCACTTTGCCAGAGCTCTAAGAGACAACCCAGACATTGGAGGTATTAGATATGGTGAATCCTCAGTCAAGATCGCCCTGTTCGCTGATGATCTTTTACTCTATGTCACTGACCCTCTAATCTCCATCCCTAATTTCCTTAAAGAAGCTAGTGAATTCGGAGACATGAGCAATTTTAAAATTAACTTCTCCAAGTCAGAGATCCTTAACATCTCTTTGCCCCAAAATACGGCCTCGACCCTAAAGTCCTCCTTCCCCTTCAGATGGGCCAAAGAATCCATCAAATATTTGGGGATTCACACCCCACACCACCTCCCTAACTTATTTAACCTAAATCTTCCCCCACTTACCGATACAATTTTCAGGGACCTACATTCATGGAAGAACCTCCATATCCCCTGGCTGGGCAGAGCAAACGTAATCAAAATGGATATCCTGCCTCGCCTTCTATATGTCTTCCAGGCCATTCCTATTAACCTGCTGAGCGGTCTGGACGAGCTCAGCTCGTCCAACACCGCCAGAGGCTGCCGCTCAGGCCCTGCTGGGCCGATTTTGATGAAATAAAAAGCAGCACACGCAGCCGGCACTTTGCCAGCCGCGTGTGCTGCCTGATCGCCGCCGCTCTGCGGCGATCCGCCGCGAGCAGCGGTGAAAGAGGGTCCCCCCAGCCGCCTGAGCCCAGCGTAGCCGGAACAAAAAGTTCCGGCCAGCGCTAAGGGCTGGATCGGAGGCGGCTGACGTCAGGACGTCGGCTGACGTCGATGACGTCACTCCGCTCGTCGCTATGGCGACGATGTAAGCAAAACAAGGAAGGCCGCTCATTGCGGCCTTCCTTGTTTATCCGGAGCGCCCTCTAGTGGGCTTTCATGCAGCCAACTTTCAGTTGGCTGCATGAAATAGTTTTTTTTTATTTAAAAAAAACCCTCCCGCAGCCACCCTGGCGATTTAATCAGAACGCCAGGGTGGTTAACATCCCTAATACATTCTTTACTCAACTACGGTCAAAGCTTGGCAGCTTTCTCTGGCAGGGGAGAAAGCCTCGCACAAATATTAACCTTCTATTTAGACCCAAGGAGGACGGCGGGCTGGGCCTTCCCGACATCCAAAAATACTATGAGTCCTCTCTTTTGTCCCTGATTGTGGACTGTTTCCACGGCAGGACACAAAAACAGTGGGTGTCTATTGAGGCGACCGCAGACCTGGTTGATCTCAGGGCGCTACTCTGGACCCCCAAAGCCAAGAGACCTCAGCGTTCTCTCCTTCAATTCTGGTCCAGAACGATACTAGAGCGATGGGATAGAATCAGAAATAAATATAAATTATCCTCGATACCTGGCCCCCTCACACCCATCCTAGACAACGCTGACTTTGGATATGGAATGGGCTTAAATTCCTTTTTAGGCAGACAGAGAACACTGGCCTCAGATAAGACACTACATCTCATTGAATAGTCTCCTACCCTACGAGAAGTGGAAATTTTCAGGAGAGAGCCCCTCACTGGGCTGGTTCCTGTGCTACCAATTTAAGCTATTCTACCACTCTTTAAAGCCTAAAGGCAATATACACAGGTCCCTTACCGCCTTTGAAACTCTTTGTTCATTGGCCTCAAGACCTGAACATCAGCTTTCCCAAATATATAACATCCTGAATGCCGACTCTGGGGAGGGGTCCCTGCAGAGGCTGATGGACGCTTGGCATAGGGACATTGGAAGGGTGTTGGACACGGAGGACTGGGATAAAGCCTTTACTCTGGCTCACAAGATGTCCCCCTCAGTCCTTTTTCAAGAAAGAAACTATAAACTCATCACTAGATGGTACAGAGACCCTCTCAGGTTATCAAAATTTCAACCTAATACTCCTGGCCATTGCTGGAGATGTGATAATGAATCAGGGGACTTCCTCCATATTTGGTGGTCCTGCAGCAAACTCAGAATTTTCTGGGAGAAGGTGTTTGATCTCCATAAAATCCTATACCTAGGCGCCTTGCCCCTCTCTCCGGAGATCGCTCTCCTTTCCATTCTCCCTGGATCCATCTCCAAAGCTAAAAAATCAATGTTCCGATTCATTTTGATAGCAGCCAGAGGGTTGATCGCCAGAAAATGGCTCCAGAGGGTTCCACCAGACCTACCGGATCTGATCTCATTTATCAACCACATAATGAGAATGGACGAACTTGCCTCCTCAACACAAGCAAACCCTCACACATTTACAGCCAGATGGGCAGTGTGGGCAGAGTTTAGAGACTAGCGGGCCCCCCAGAACTTCATCCACAACTAGTTTCATCCACAACTAGTCCCATCCCCCATCCCAAAAGAGCCACTGGGGCCTTGGGCCAGGCCTGCGGACACACCCATACCCACCCTCTAGCCACCGACAAGACACCTTCCCATATTATCCCCGCTTGGCTCATCAGGAGGTTATGGTCATTAGCACCCCCACTCTCCCCCACCTGCTTTCAAAAAAGAAAAGATTAGAACCTGAGGTTATATACACAGTTCTATTTAGCTGTAACTTATCTTTCGTGGCAATTGGTACACAGATTCACACAAAAGCCTACCTTAAAGCTCTGACGCAATCTATAGGCAGCCGGACAAGGGCCTGGTTTGGAGTGGAAGCTGACCCTTCTGATTTAGCGTCTTTCTTTGCCTCGGCAGGAACTATGCTCTTACCCAACCCAGGCCAGTTCATTTTTCCGCAATACGCTTGTTAAGGTGTTGTTTGTTACTGTTCTTCTTATCATGTGTTGGATACTATCGTTGGTGATACGTTCCCCCCACACTTCCCTTCCCCTCACTTACCTATACCCCCCCACACATTTTCTCACCCCCTAATCCCACTCCCTAGCCCCCCCCCCTCTCCCCCCACCCCTTCCCCCCTCCTACACTTCCTTCCCTCCCCCCCTACCCTCTCTACCCCCCCCCTCCCTCCCCTTTCCCTTCCCCAGTTCACCCTTTCCCCTCCCCCTGAGTTAATAAAAAAAAAAAGGGTCAAGCGTAAATAGTTCACGAGCGTTTTTATATCTTATATCTTAAGCCATGTTCACCTTCTATATGCTCACACAACAACTGTCTGTTACATTATATGCTATTTTGACCTCAATAAAATATGATTTTTGAAAATAAAGTAATGTCCTACTTTGCAAAGGTTGCGACCACATCAGGGCCCTTGGCCAAAGGGGCCCCAAAGGGCCCTCCCTTAACTACAGTATTACCTCTCTATTGGTCCTATGCTCATAATAATCACTTCTATAGATAATTTGAACAGTGGTAATCATTAACAAGCTATTTCCCATCCCCTTCTTGCACCTCTGACTCTGTAGTTGCCATTGGCTGGTTTTGGTGCGTCGTATCAATTGTTATGTATAGAGTGCTTGGGGGGCCCCATTGTAACATTTGCATCGAGGCCCACAGCTCCTTAGCTACGCCACTGCCCCTCAGCATGAGTCATTACAGCACTGAGAAGCGAATTTTTGTGCTGCAGGCAGCAATTGGAGCTCTGTCAGACAAGGAGGAGGGGCCCACCAAAGACCTGGAGGCAGGGCCCACCGAGGGAAAAAACTGTACTACTGTGGCCCAGTCCGACCCTGCTTGGACGCGTGTGATGGAGCATTGTCCTGCATGAAAATCATGTTTTCCTTGAAGGATGCAGACTTCTTCCTGTACCACTGCTTGAAGAAGGCATCTTCCAGAAACTGGCAGTAGGACCTGGAGTTGAGCTCGACTCCATCCTCAACCCGAAAAGGCCCCACAAGCTCATCTTTGATTATACCAGCCCAAACCAGTACTCCACCCTCCTTGCTGACGTCTGAGTCAGACTGGAGCTCTCTGCCCTTTACCAATGACCATCCATCTGGCCCATCAAGACTCACTCATTTCATCAGTCCATAAAACCTTAGAAAAAATCAGTCTTGAGATATTTCTTGGCCCAGTCTTGATGTTTCAGCTTGTGTGTCTTGTTCAGTGGTGGTCGTCTTTCAGCCTTTCTTACCTTGGCCATGTCTCTGAGTATTGCACACCTTGTGCTTTTGGGCACTCCAGTGATGCTGCAGCTCTGAAATATGGCCAAACAAGTGGCATCTTGGCAGCTGCACGCTTGACTTTTCTCAGTTCATGGGCAGTTATTTTGCGCCTTGGTTTTTCCACAGGCTTCTTGCGACCCTGTTGACTATTTTGAATGAAACGTTTGATTGTTCGATGATCATGCTTCAAAAGCTTTGCAATTTTAAGAGTGCTGCATCCCTCTGCAAGATATCTCACTATTTTTCACTTTTCTGAGCCTGTCAAGTCCTTCTTTTGACAAAGGAAAGGAAGTTGCCTAATAATTATGCACACCTGATATAGGGTGTTGATGTCATTAGACCACACCCCTTCTCCTTACAGAGATGCACATCACCTAATATGCTTAATTGGTAGTAGGCTTTCGAGCCTATACAGCTTGGAGTGAGACAACATGCATAAAGAGGATGATGTGGTCAAAATACTCATTTGCCTAATAATTCTGCACTCCCTGTATCTTCAATGTTTTACTTCTCACTTTGCCATGCATAGAGGAAGAGATCCCCCTCTTCATTAGGGATCTTTCACCGGTAAGGTCTCTAACTGCCATAACTTCTCTGCACACAGCTGCCGAAACTCACCTGCCAAAAACTGTTTATAAATGGCACAATGCACTATGTGAATTAAGAACAGAAAGAATTAAACCCTCATCAACACTGACATTTGTGACAGTTTGCTGAAATCCAGCAGAAAACAATGAATTTTGAGCGGCATTACTGCCAATGGCCATTAGAGGGCACTTTTTCTCCTCATATTCATTTCAATAGCAAATTATTGTAATTGCACTACCTGCAGTGAAGTACATTAGGAGGAAAGAACTTCTAGCTAAACCAAGTGGCACCCTCATCTTCCACTTTAAGGGAGCAAAAGCCATGATTGAAGAGATTTGCATAATGACCGGAGTCTAATATTACAGCATTGTGAGAGGAAAGACTGAAAATGTATGCTTAGGTTATATTTAAGTAACTGTTCCCACTGATAAGTATAATTATCTGGGACCCTCGAAGTTCTCCTTAAAGAACAACTGTAGCGAGAGGGATATGGGCTGCCACATTTATTTCCAATACCAGTTGCCTGGTTGTCCTGCTGATCTTTAAAGTATCAGTTGGGTGTGAATCAGACACCTAAAACAAGCAGGCAGCTAATCTAGTCACACCTCAGTCAGAACAACTGATCTACATACTTGTTCGGGGTCTATGGTCAAAAATATTAAAGGCAGAGGATCAGCAGGACAGCCAGGCAATGTGCATTCTTTAAAAGGAAAAAAATGCCAGCCTCCATACCTGTCTCACTTCTGGGCTAGCGGCTACAAAAAACACATTGGGCTCAAAATGTTCCCTCTAGCTGTTTCAGGGGGTGTGGTGGGCCTGGGACACTTTCATATTTTTTGGGACTGCCCCATTGCAGCCCAATTTTATATTTTGACGTCTGCAAGATCCCAATATCTTTGAGTCCCTCCAAGGCTCTCTTAAATGTTTCAAATGACTCGGGATCATGTCAAGCCTTTTATAGATATCTGTTATGTGCAGGCCAATGGTCTATTGCTTATAAATGGAACACACCTATGCTAGATATTGACCTGGTAAAGTACTGTTTAGATATGATTTCTTTGATGGACCGTGTACATTATTTAGGTACTGAAAACCTGGATCGCTTTAATGCCATATGGGAAGCTTGGCTATCATATCGTGGGCATCTTTATATTAATGAATAATTTTTCCTGCTGTATTCTTAATACTTAAAGTGGATCCGAGATTAACTTTTACTCATTGCATAATTGTGTTCCTTTCATATAGTTTATAGGGGATTCCTCAAGCCAAATACTTTTGTTTTAATACTCTAATTCCCTATAAACTACACAAGCCACGCCCACAGGTTTTCAGAGAGCCAAGGCACTTTCAGACAGTGGCAAGGGCTCATGGGAGCTCAGTCTGGGCAGGAGGAGGGGGAGGTATTACTAGCCAGAGATTTCAGAGGCAGAGGGGAGGAGGGAGGAGGGGGATTAGGTTTTTTTTGCTCAAGATGCAGATAAGCCTGCCTCTGTGTAATGTTTACAAACAACATGGCTGCTGTCATTGCATCACAGGAAGAAATAATCATTCTATTAAAGCTGTTTTCAGCTAGATTTGCTGTGTAAACTATCTAAAAACTTTAGATAAGATATATAGACAAGTTACTTGTTATAGTTAGTTTTTCATCTTGGATTCGCTTTAAGATTCTGTGGGCGGGGGCGGGGGGGGAAGAGAGTTTTGGAGGTTTGCTTGACCACACACGAGGTTTAATTTGAGTTTCGTTATTTAACTTTTGACTTACAATATTATGAAGTTTCTACTGGATATGCTAATTGTACAAGTCTGTATCCTGAAACGAGTTTGGTATTTTATTATTGATACTTTTTGGAATATTTTGTACTTGCTGAGTATTTCTCAATACTATGCTTGTCCTCCTTTTATTATGTGCCTCAATAAACTTCGTCTATACTGTATATAAAAAAAAAAGCCACATTGGGCCTGATTCGCAAAGTTTCATCCGTTTTCACCTTGTCTATTTTACATTTTTAATCTCCCAAAGACCAAAAATATAATATAATTAATGTAAGAAAAGTAATATTGTAATGAAGGTAATCAGGAACAACTTACTTTGAATAATTATTTTGCTTGTAAATGTGCTGAAAGGTTATTTTATCAATTAGGTGATAAATAAATCATGTATGAGAAGGTTTGCCAATAGAGCCCAGTACATCTCCAGTCATAGACAAAGCATTACCGTATATTGCGTTCCAAGACTTTTTATACAACATATGTTCGAAATGGAATGTTTCCCTTGCAAGATTAATGTGTTTTCTGGCCGTCTCTGGCCAAATGTTGCAAAAGTTAGGTAATTTTAATGAAATGAAGCCGGCGGCAATTAGCGGCTGAAGCCGCCAGCTTCAGCTATCTCTCCTCCCCCCGCCTCTCTCTCTCTTTCTCCTATGGGCGCTGCGGGCGGAGGGGGAGGACACGCGAGTCCCCCCAGAGTCGTTTGTGGATCCCCCCCATCCGGCTGCTAGTATTGGGGAGGAGAGGAGGCAGGGGGAGGAGAGAGAACGGAAGCCGCCGGCTTCATTTCATTAAAATTACCTAACTTTTGCAACATTTGGCCAGAGACAGCCAGAAAACACATTAATCTTGCAAGGGAAACATTCCATTTCGAACATTGGCCGCAGCGCAGCGGCCAGTTCGCACATTGGCCGGCCAGAACCCAAAGTGCCCACACTTCGGGTTCTGACCGTAACATTATATTATATATATATATATATATATATATATAGATAGATAGATAGATAGAGAGAGAGAGATACATACATACATATATATATGTTCTACATTATGGAGCGCACATTGTGTATAGCCAGCTAGTTTTGTTTTTGCCGAGTCGGTGGGCCGCCATGCGTAACTTTGCACGTCTTCCGGCTGGTGCAGGAAGCTGTCGGGGACATTAACATGTACATTTTGTAAAAATGTACTTGTTAAAGCGATATAAAACCCTGACATAATATTCAATAAAAACATGCTTTCCTACTTCTTATATGCCATACGGTTCTCATATTTGCATTTGTGCATAAGTATTATTATTCATTTAGAAATTATACGTTCCCAGTTTTTTGCTTTGAGAGCTGCCTTTGCATTTTATTCATAACTGGTTTTATTCATGTTGTATTGAAGGTAGAAATGCTTTGAGTTTCTGTCTGTGTCCAGGAGCTTCTGCACAGTCAGAGAATCTGTCACATTCCTCACTGAATACAATTAAGTAAACACAAGATAGCATTATCTCCACTTCGGATGGTCCAGATTTCTCTGCACTGAACTTTCAAGCCCTAATTTAATGCTGTTCTAGTAACAAAAAAAAATGGTGGTAGTATATAATATGCTGTAAATATTTTTTTAGAGCAAATAAGAAATGCTGGGTTTCACTTCGCTTTAATGTCCGCGATAGGTTCCTGCACCAGCGGGAATGCGTGCAAATTTACGCCTGGCGGCCCACCGACTCAGAATCGACAAAAAAGAAACTAGCTGGCGGCGGGGGACCGGAGTAGCCATTAGTGACTGCAAGGGCACAGGATGGTTGGCAGATGCCACAGGTAAGTGAAACTTTTTTTTTTTTTTAGTTAAGGTTCCCTTTAAAGCAAGTCTGAAGCCAAAATAAACTTATGAGATAATTAATTGTATGTGTAGTACAGCTAAGAAATAGAACATTATTAGCAAAACAAATAGTCTCATATGGTTTTCCAGCACAGGAAGAGGAGGAGTTCCCTAATCAAAGGAGGTTTTTCCAGCAGAAAAGTTCAAAGCGTCATTATTTCTGCTTTGTTACAGAGTGTGGCTTTAAAACTGCAATTGTGACAGAATGATGCAATGTTATATATTAAAAAAAAAAAAAAAAAAAAAAAAAAAAAACCCTGTATAACTGAACATAAAAATAGACTTTTTTTGCTACTAACGTTCTATTCATTATCCGTATTACACATACAACTCATATCAGGTTTTTTTTTGCTTCAGGTTTGCTTTAAAGTCTATATAGTAGGCATTTATAGGGAACCTGAACGGAGTAAAATTATTAAAAATAAACACTTTGCATTTCTGCAAATGAACATTACATACAGGATCTTCTCAAAAAATTAGCATATTGTGATAAAGTGCATTATTTTCTGTAATGTACTGATAAACATTAGACTTTCATATATTTTAGATTCAAATACACACAACTGAAGTAGTTCTAGCCTTTTATTGTTTTAATATTGATGATTTTGGCATACAGCTCATGAAAACCCAAATTTCCTATCTCAAAAAATTAGCATATTTCATCCGACCAATAAAAGAAAAGTGTTTTTAAAACAAAAAAAAGTCAACCTTCAAATAATTATGTACAGTTATGCACTCAATACTTGGTCGGGAATTCTTTTGCAGAAATGACTAGTTCAATGCGGCGTGGCATGGAGGCAATCAGCCTGTGGCACTGCTCAGGTGTTATGGAGGCCCAGGATGCTTCGATAGCGGCCTTAAGCTCATCCAGAGTGTTGGGTCTTGCATCTCCCAACTTTCTCTTCACAATATCCCACAGATTCTCTATGGGGTTCAGGTCAGAAGAGTTGGCAGGCCAATTGAGCACAGTAATACTATGGTCAGTAAACCATTTACCAATGGTTTTGGCACTGTGAGCAGGTGCCAGGTCGTGCTGAAAAATGAAATCTTCATCTCCATAAAGCTTTTCAGCAGATGAAAGCATGAACCCACTTTTGAACCAGAAACAGCGGCAGAAGCACCTGACCTGGGCTACAGAGAAGCAGCACTGGACTGTTGCTCAGTGGTCCAAAGTACTTTTTTCGGATGAAAGCAACTTTTACATGTCATTCGGAAATCAAGGTGCCAGAGTCTGGAGGAAGACTGGGGAGAGGGAAATGCCAAAATCCCGGAAGTCCAGTGTCAAGTACCCACAGTCAGTGATGGTCTGGGGCGCCATGTCAGCTGCTGGTGTTGGTCCACTGTGTTTTATCAAGGGCAGGGTCAATGCAGCTAGCTATCAGGAGATTTTGGAGCACTTAATGCTTCCATCTGCTGAAAAGCTTTATGGAGATGAAAATTTCATTTTTCAGCACGACCTGGCACCTGCTCACAGTGCCAAAACCACTGGTAAATGGTTTACTGACCATGGTATTACTGTGCTCAATTGGCCTGCCAACTCTCCTGACCTGAACCTCAGAGAATCTGTGGGATATTGTGAAGAGAAAGTTGAGAGACGCAAGACCCAACACTCTGGATGAGCTTAAAGAGAACCTGTACTGAGTAAAAATATTTAAAATAAACACATGAGGTAACTTCAAATGAACATTACATAGTTACCTTGCCATCAGTTCCTCTCAGAAGCTCACCATTTTCTTCTGATAATAATCCCTTCCAGTTCTGACAATATTTTGTCAGATTTTAAATATATCAGTTGCTGTCAATAAAATATCGGTTGCTGTCAGTTATAGCTGAGAGGAAAACTGATGTACCAGGTAATGTCTATGTTTCCTTATGGCTCAAGTGGGCGATGTTACAGTTTAACTGTGTGCTGACCAGGAAGCTGTTATGGGGTAACGGCCATTTTCAAAATGGAGGACCGAAAATTCCCTTGATCACATTGAACAAACAGGACATGGGACAGGAGTAAGACACTGAGGAGTAGACTACATGGAAGGTAAGTATGACTTGTGTATGCTTATTTTGACTTTTAATTTTCAGTTCAGGTTTTCTTTAAGGCCGCTATCGAAGCATCCTGGGCCTCCATAACACCTGAGCAGTGCCACAGGCTGATTGCCTCCATGCCACGCCGCATTGAAGCAGTCATTTCTGCAAAAGGATTCCCGACCAAGTATTGAGTGCATAACTGAACATCATTATTTGAAGGTGGACTTTTTTTGTTTTAAAAACACTTTTCTTTTATTGGTCGGATGAAATATGCTAATTTTTTGAGATAGGAAATTTGAGTTTTCATGAGCTGTATGCCAAAATCATCAATATTAAAACAATAAAAGGCTTGAACTACTTTAGTTATGTGTATTTGAATCTAAAATATATGAAAGTCTAATGTTTATCAGTACATTACAGAAAATAATGAACTTTATCACAATATGCTAATTTTTTGAGAAGATCCTGTACTTACCTCGCCTTCACTTCCTCTCAGTTCACCATTTTCTTCAAATAATGATCCCTTCCAGTTCTGAGAAGATTTTGCCAGAACAGAAAAATATCAGTTGAGAGAAAGATATATATATATATATTTTGTTTTCAGTTATAGCTGTAATGACAGCTGATGTGCAAGGTAATGTCCATGTTTCACTATGGCTCAAGTG
Source organism: Hyperolius riggenbachi (assembly GCF_040937935.1). Classification (NCBI taxonomy): domain Eukaryota; kingdom Metazoa; phylum Chordata; class Amphibia; order Anura; family Hyperoliidae; genus Hyperolius; species Hyperolius riggenbachi. The sequence goes on along the minus strand of NC_090650.1, from coordinate 33,611,900 downwards.
TGCGATATTAAAGTTTAACAGTGTGCTGACCAGGAAGCTGTAATAGGGTAATGGCCATTTTCAAAATGGAGGACGGAGGATTCCATTTATCATGGTGACAAACAGGACTCAGGAGAGGAGACAAATTGATGAGCAAACTACACGGGAGGCAAGTATGAACTGTGCATGTTTACTGTATATACTCGCATATAAGCTGACCCGCGTATAAGCCAAAGTACCCACTTCCCTCAGGAACAAGGAAAAAGTGATTGACTCAAGTATAAGACGCCTCCCTAGTATATCCCTTATAAAGTAGTCAGATGTGCCCCCAGTACAAGTCAGCCCCCTCCCCATAGCCAGATGTGCCCCAAGGATGAAACAGCTGTGTCTCAAGACGCCAAGAGCAGGATTACTAGTGCAAGATCCTTACACTCCTCTGCCAGTAATAAAACTCGCTCCACCATCTGTTCCGCTCCACTGATTCGCATATAAGCCGGGGGGGGGGGGGAGGAATTAGGCTTATATGCCAGTATAAGGTATTTTGACTTTTCATTTTCAGTCCAGGTTAGCTTTTTCTGCAACAGCCATTTTCATTGTAAACTGGTAAGACGTGTTGTAAAGGTGTTCTTGCGTAGGATACCTCTTGTCACAACACTCCCTGCAGCTATGAAATCTGTTACAGCTTAGGTGGTATAGTGTGGATAGGAGGATGGGGGGGAGAAGGGGTTGCCGAAGAGTGGAGGGGGGGGTATTGCTACATTTACAGTTTTAGGGCAAAAAAAAAATGTAAATACTAAAAAAAAAATCCAGCTTCAAACTTGTATTGCTCCTCTGTCACCCATCTGTTTCGTTCTGTAGGTGATTGTGGATAGTAAAGCAGAGATTCGTAAAGTCTTTTCAAAGACAAGCTGGTTTTAATAAATGATGACGCGTCCCCCAATGAAGGGGGGTGGGGAGCGATCGCCGGAGGGGACCCGGACACCAGGTAATAAATTAAACAAGATTATGAATATTGATAGGACTGTGTGATGATAATCTGTCACTGCTGTAGCTTCCGTTTAACGTGAAAGGAACATACTAGAACAACGCTGAAAGTCATTGCTCAGCTCAGCTATAACAAGGAGATAAAACTCAAAGTATAAGACAAAAAGAAAAAAATACACCAGGAACCAGGGCTGTGGAGTTGGAGTCGAGGAGTCGGAGCAATTTTGGGTACCCGAAGTCAGAGTCGGTGGTTTCATAAACTGAAGAGTCAGAAGTCGGAGTCGGTTGATTTTTGTACAAAATCCACAGCCCTGATAAGTATTAGACTAAGGAGTCAGAGCCATTTTGGGTCCCCGAAGTTAGAGTCGGTGGTTTCAGAAACTTGTGGAGTCGGAGTTGGAAGATTTTTGTACCGACTCCACAGCCCTGCCAGGAACAGGTATTGTAAGCAGGGCTGTGGAGTCGGAGTCGAGGAGTCAGAGCATTTTTTGGGAACCTGGAAAATAAATAAACACAGACTACATGGCCGTGGTTGTAAAGGTAGCCATAGACCTGACGATCTTGGGAAGATTAGACAAAGAGACACATTATCTGTAATCGAATCGGATTAGAGAGAAGTTTGTCTCTTTGTAGAAGCTGGCCATATACTGCAAGCAGATTTCCGTCCGATTTCAGCATGAAATCTTCAGGGAATCGGCTGAGCCCACCATGTCCGCCCCGCTGTTGCCCCTTAATGTATAAATGTGCCCCCCGGTGTGCATTATACTTTACCTGTCCTGTAGCAGCCTCCGCACGGTGTCCATCTCGCCGGGTTCTAACAGCCACATACACGCGTACACGTTAGCTGCATATCGCGTCTGACGTCAGGCGCTATGCGCCGCTAGCGTGTATGAGTGTATGCGGAACCCAGTGAGATGGATGGTGGAGGCTGACACTGGACAGGTAATGTACAAATGCACACATGGGGGGAGCACATTTATACATTGCGGGGTTTCGTCACTCGATCCGAAATCGGCGGCCGTACCGCCGCACACCCCACCAACCAACTTCGCCCGACATATTGCAGCATGCGTGATCGACAATGCAACCAATTTCTGGCCCGAAATTGGGTGCTTTGCCGGTCGGGCATGCACTTGGCGGCACTGATTTTCATCCAATTCGATTAAAATAATCAAATTGGATGGTCGATCGGCCGCCAAGTCGTCTGATGTATGGCCACCTTAAAGGGGAACTGAAGTAAGAGGTATACGGAGGCTGCCATATTTATTTCCTGTAATCAATACCAGTTGCCTGGCAACCCTGCAGGTCTATTTCTCTGCAGTGGTATCTGAATAACACCAAAAACAAGCATGCAGCTAGTCTTGTCAGATCTGACTTTAAAGTCTGAAACACCTGATCTGCTGCATGCTTGTTCAGGGGCTATGGCTAATAGTATTAGAGGCAGAGGATCAGCAGGGCTGCCAGGCAACTGGTATTGCTTAAAGGAAATCAACATGGCAGCCTCCATATACCTCTCTCTTCAGTTCCCCTTTAAGGGGTGTGAATCTGTTCCTGATCGATTTCAGCATGTAATCTTTCGGGAATAGCCCTTGTGAGGCTGCCAACCCTGGCCGCTGTCCCTCTAATGTTTTATGTGTCCTCGAACTCCTCCCCCCCCCCCCCCCCCCCCCCAGTGCCAATGCAGTTATACCTGTGTGCCATCCACGCTGAGTGTCCTCGTATTTCCACACGTAGTTACCGGCGCTATAGGACATGGGGCCAGTGTGTGACATCCCGCACACACACCACATGCTCTTTATACCATTAGTCACATGGGGCCCAAACGTGGCAATAGGGATAGGGCAAAAACAGCTCGGACGGCGTGCAAGTAATATAACTGCATGGGCATGGGGGGTGGTTGGAAATAAAACATTAAAGAGGAACTTCAGCCTAAACAAACACACTATCATTAAGTTACATTAGTTATGTTAATTAAAATAGATAGGTAATATAATTTCTTACCCACCCGGTTTTAAAAGAACAGGCAAATGTTTGTGATGTCATGAGGGCAGCCATCTTTTTGGTGGAAAGGTGGTGACAGGGAGCAGGAGACACAGTTCTAACAGTCCTGTGTCCTGATCACCCCTCCCAGCTGCTAGGCAACGAGAACATCATCATCAGAAATCCCATCATGCTTTGCACAGCATCAGGGGAAAAATGCCCGGGCAGTTTTCTTTGATGGGGCAGGGCTTAGCTTCTATGCAGCTAAAAATGAAGCTTGGGTAAGAAAAACAAAGTTCTAATGCTGTGAAACTGTTAAAGAAACACCAAGCCTTTTCAGTGCTGCTGAGTAGATTTTTAGTCTAGAGGTCCACTTTAAATCCGTTTCCACAATTATTGAATCGAATGGTCGATCGTTAGTCAAGCGGAGTAAGGTATGGCCTCCTTAACAACGGTGAACTGAGGCACAAACATCTACACAGTAGCCTCAACAGCTTTCCCATTGCAAGACTACCAACCCATAAATAACCATACTTATTACATGCATTGCGTCCATTTACATTGTGCACTCAAATAATCAATCATAAAATCAGCCAATTCACTCATGCCGGTTAAAATAGAAGATCATTTTCAAAGACAAATACACCCGAGTTCTCACGCTGGAGCGGAGCTAATGCGTACTGCAGATTTCCACTGAACTCAGAACTTCCTTTCTGCTCCAAAAGATAAGCAACAGCATAATTACCTTCAGGGCCCGTTTCCACTTGTGCGTCACGGAAAACGCAAAAACTAATTTGCACGCGGATGCGAATTTTACCACAAATTCGCGGGCGTTTTTGCATATGTTAATGAGTATGTGAATTTAACCATGTCAGTGCCTGTTTGCTTTTACATTGATTTTGTGCGAAAACGCCCGCGAATTCGCGGTAAAATTCGCATACGAAAATGCATGCGAATTTCCTATTAAATACATTGTATGAGAATTCTGAGGGCTCTGCCGTGCAGATTTTTTCTGCACAGAAAAACGCTCAGAAATCCTGACAAGTGGAAACAGCCCCATCCACTTGTATTGTCTATGCGAATCTGCATGCAGGAAACGCATGCAGATTCGCTCTCGTAGAAACGGGCCCTTAGAGAAAAAAACCATCTCTTTGTTACAGCTCCAATCATGCAATAAATCGGCAGTGTGTCTTTTCCCTGCTTTCATGGAAGCAGATATAGGGTTAACATCCTGCGTTTACACATAAACTGTTCTGCCAAGGCAGCCAGCTGACACAGCTGAGGTATCAAATCACAACTCTTGATTAGTCATAGATGAGGGGGAATTAGACAGGCTAAAATCTCTAAATACATACAAGGTGCATTTCTCTCTGTTTTCCTTCTGTCCTGTGCAAGAGTTCAGGTCCATTTTAAGATAAGGACAGGTCTGAGGCATAGAACCCACTAGGAATAGTTGCAGCGCTTTAAAAACGCTGCGATGTGTGCAGTGATTCCTAGGGCGAGTGCACTTGCAATTCCCCAATGCTTAAAAGCGCTGTACAGAAAACTTTATAGTGCTGCTGATTAGCGATACTTTATTATACTCGCCAAGAGTCTGGTTTCCATTCCTAGCCCCGCCCCCTAAAGGAAGAGGTCATCGGTCCTTCTCTAGGACCAATCAGAGAAACGCCTGTGACCTCTTTCTGCAGGAGGTGGGGCTACAGACAGAAGCAGGACATCCAGACATCTGGTGAGTATAATAAAGTTTATTTAAATTGCAATCGCCCCCCCCCCCCCCCCCCCCCAAAGTGCTGCAAAATCTCTTTCCAAAGCAATTGCACAGCACTTATATACTTGGCAAATGTGCTCAAAATGCTACAAGTCCTGTGACTGCGATCACCCCTAATCGCAACCGCACTAGTGGGTTCCCCACCACCCACTTTTATTGGCAAAGCGTTGTCAGCGATCCCAAAAATGCGCTAGTGGGTCCCAGTCCTAATAGGAGAGTGCCACCAGGCCCCAGGCATATGCCTAGGTTGCCTTCCAGGTGATCTGGCTCTGGGTACAAGTCCACATTTCCATGGACCGGAGTTTCACTTTAAAATCTCCTCCCGGCCTGCGGCTGAATTATAACTAGCCGACGACGCAGGCGCTCTGTGCCTACAGTTAATATTCTATCACACGGCCGCCCAAGTGGGATTAATAAAGAAGAAAATGTTCGATACTCAAGGTAATTTCGCTGCTGCATCCATTCCACCTCCTTCCATCCATCTGCTGCGTTCCGGGGTGTAATTATTATGCGAACATCCCAGGATTCTATTCTTTTTTTCACTTTTCCAGCTGAAAGCCGGGGTATTGCTGCACAAATACCATATGTTCCTGCAGGAAACCAGCTAGCGAGATTAATTATGTGTTCTAAAGCGGCAACTTCTGTAAATACAACAGCGCAAGGCGAGAATCGCAGCACCGTCTACGCAGCAGCTTGAAGCTTTAATTATTAGTTTAAGTAAGGAGTAGCGTTGCAGGAAGGTGAACGCTGATACCTAAATTACATGGATCGCCCCTTGTTGTGGCTGCAATGCATGCTGGGAGATGTTCTCACACCAAACGTAATGCAGCTGCTTAGATGGAAAGCGTCAATAGCTAAAGCCTGGTACACACTTTCAAGTATGATTGGCCAATCACTGACCAATTTTACCACTTTTACACCGTTGCTTGTCCCCCAAGCCCAGCAGAGATAGATTTAGATGTAATGGGGCCCAAGGCAAGGTAGTAAATTTGTGGCCCCCTTGTGGCTGAAGTGGAGAGAGGTCAGAGAAGGTGGCTGGTGGGTGCCTTGACACCCACTATGCCCCAGGCACCTGCCTAATTCTTCATACACACTTGAGATAAAAGTCTTTGGAAAATGCAAGATCACAGACCAATTTTACCCCCTTCCATGTAGTATGAGAGCCATACTCTACACAGTCTATTCTATGGAGCTGAACTCCCCATCAGATACAATCTTTGCAAGATGCTGCACACACAGATGCTGTACACACTCAAAAGATCAGTATCTGCAAAAGATCTGTTCCTGCAAAAAATCCATTCCTGCAAAATGCATTCATAGTCTATGATATCTGCAGATCATCATACACACCTTGTTTAACAGACTTCATCTGCATATCTGGCAATCATCTGCAGATCTGAAAATCCATCCTGGTGGATCTGATCTGCAGATGATTGTCTGTTAAACCAAGTGTGTATGAGGATCTGCAGATCTCATAGACTATGAATGCATTTTGCAGGAATGGATCTTTTGCAGGAACAGATCTTTTGCAGATACTGATCTTTTAAATGTGTACAGCATCTTTGTGTGCAGCATCTTCCAAAGATTTCTGTCTGATGGGGAGTTCAGCTCCATAGAATAGACTGTGTAGAGTATGGCTCTCATACTACATGGAAGGGGGTAAAATTGGTCTGTGATCTTTCATTTTCCAAAGACTTTATCTCAAGTGTGTATGAAGCATAAGTTTCCTAGTGGATGATCCTGCTCTGGAGCCCAGCAGCAGTGGAGGACCCCTGTTGCTGTGGGAGACACAGGAGACAGGCAAGTAGATCCGGAACGAAGGAGGAAAATAGCCTAGTGAGAGCGTAGGCTGTCCGTTCTCATAGGCTTACATGGATTCTGCGGACATCCACAGTGACATTTTTTTCCTGCATGCAAAAAACACATTCAAATGTGAACTAGCCTATTCATTAACACGTTTGACTTTTTTTTTAAGCGCTGGTGATTTTCAAAATCGCCCCGATAGCGCTTGTGCAATGATTCCCTATGAGAAAGTTCACATCTGAGCGGTTCATTTCCGATCCACTCAGATAATCGGTGCACGGGCCATTTTGGAGGAGGTTCCGCCTCAAAGGAAGGTATAGGAAAATGCAAAACGCTCACAAAATCGCTTTGTGCAGTGATTGAGCGTTTTTAAAGAGAACCTGTACTGAGTAAAAATATTTAAAATAAACACATAAGGTAACTTCAAATGAACATTACATAGTTACCTTGCAATTAGTTCCTCTCAGAAGCTCACCATTTTCTTCTGACATTAATCCCTTCCAGTTCTGACAATATTTTGTCAGATCTGAAATATATCAGTTGCTGTCAGTAAAATATCAGTTGCTGTCAGTTATAGCTGAGAGGAAAACTGATGTACCAGGTAATGTCCATGTTTCCCTATGGCTCAAGTGGATGGTGTTACAGTTTAACTGTGTGCTGACCAGAAAGCTGTTATGGGTAATGGCCATTTTCAAAATGGAGGACGGAAAATTCCCTTGATCACAGTGACCAAACTGGATGCGGGAGAGGAGAAAGACACTGAGGAGTAGACTACATGGAAGGTAAGTATGACTTGTGTATGCTTATTTTGACTTTTAATTTTCAGTGCAGGTTTTCTTTAAGAATAAATACATTGCATTTATTCTTTTCTGGATCAAAGAGTTCACTTCCCTGACTTGCGTCAGAAAGTGAAATAACGCAATGTCTCTGCAAAAGCGCTTAGAAAAGCGCTTAATTAAAAAAGGTCCAAAGCACAGAAATCGGAAAAAAAAAGGTTTCAAAACCCGGCCAATGTGAACGGCCACGCGAGCAGAACGCAATGGGAACAAAGCCTAGATGTGTTTTCCTATGCAGAATACCCATGTGAAAACAGACAAGTGTGACCCCAGCCTAAGTCACTGGCCCAGCATGCAGATCAGATGCTGTGACTCCGCTGGCTGCATGCTTGCTGCAGGTGAGTGACTCAAAAGCAACTAAAGCCTAAAAGCTCAGCATGACAGCCAGGCAACTAGCATGGTTTATAATGTTACGTACACACCATGAGATTTTCTGGCAGATGTACTGTCAGATCGATTATTTTCAACATGTACGATCTGGTTTCCAATCCTATTCTGATCGATTTCCTACTGTTTTCCATTCACTCCTATCTAAAATCAGATCAGACATGTTGGAAATAATCGATCTGACAGTAACTCTGCCAGAAAATCTGATAGTGTGTACCTGGCATAAGAGTGAATATGGCAGCCTCCATATACCTCTCACTTCCACGTTCCTTTGAAGCTGTAGTGCTGGCACCAAACAGTTAATGAGAACCCGAGGTGGCAAATGATAATCCTAATAGGACCCAGAGGCAGGTCGTGTGCACAATGACCGGCCTCTGGGTCATTGTACAGCCGCTGACAGCCCCTTCCCCCCTCCCTCCCCCACGCTGCAACCCCTTAAAAGATCGTCAGGCTAGTGACAATCTGCTTGTCGCTAGCTGGCTTTATTTAGGTGAGGATGTCAGTCAGCCTTGTAGCATCTCTGCCTGGATTCCAGGCTCCCCCCGCCTCGGTTAGCTTCCACCAATAGGAAGCCAGCCTTGACCCAGGAAGTACTTCTTGGGTCGTGGCTTGGCTTCCTATTGGTGGAAGCTAACAGAGGCGGGGGGAGCCTGGAATTGAGGGTGAGATGCTACGAGGCTGACTGACAGCCTCAAATAAATAAAGCATGCTAGCGACAAGTAGATTGTAGCTAGCCAGGCGATCGTGTAAGGGGTTGCACTGCGGCGCAGGGGGGGCTGGCAGCGGCGGAACAATGACTCAGAGGCAGGTCATTGTGCACACGACATGCCTCTGGGTCCTATTAGGATTATCATATGCTCCGAGGGGTACTTACCTCGGGTGGGGAAGCCTCTGGATCCTAATGAAGCTTCCCCGTCCTCCTCAGCTAGCGTGTTCCAGCTCTGGCTCCCCCCGCAGCGACACTGACAACAATACTTACAATCGTTGGAGCGTGCAGATGCACTACCGGCTTCCCGAATAGTCAAGCCTGATCTGGCCCGCTCTACTGTGCAGGCACAAACGGTCTGAGAGAGCAGACCTGCTCAGGCTAGGCCATTTCCGCCAGAGCCCACTGGAAAACTGCTACGGCGCAAAGGCGTATCTTCAGGGGTCCCAGCACTGGATCACCTCCAGTGAGGAGGATGGGGGAGGCCTTTTTAGGATCCTGAGGTAAGTACCCCCCCTAGAGGGCACTTTTTCCGCTTCACGTACACTTTAATCTCTAAAAACAGTTGGTGGAGACAAAAGCAACCGGTTACCGGGCAACATTTGCATCGACCGGAGGTCAAGTCAATGGTGGCGAAAATATTTTTAAAACTTTTCACGTTGAGGTGTGCATGCGCGGAAGCATATTTTTTCAATACACTCCATGCTAAGTATGTTGGCGCTTTAAAGAGAACCAGAGGCGGCATTTTTAAATCTTGATAGAACACAGAGGCATGTCCTGTGCACAATGACATGCCTCTGTGCCATTGTGCTGCCGCCATAGCGCCCCCCCCCCCCCCCCCCCCCAGCAAAATGCTGCCAGGCTTGTGACAATCTGCTTGTCGCTAACCTATTTACCTGCAGCTTGTTAATCCATCAACAGCCCCACCACCCCCCGCTGCTCCCCGCCTCCGCTAGCTTCCTCCAATCGAGGCGAAGCCACCACCCAGGAAGTACTTCCTCTGCATTCCTCTGTGTCCTATTAAAAGGGAAGGTTCACGCTAATTAAAAAATACAAATCCACTTACCTGGGGCTTCCTCCAGCCCGTGGCAGGCAGGACGTGCCCTCGGCGCCGCTCCGGAGGCTCCCGGTCTTCTTCAGTGGCCGACCTGACCTGGCCAGGCCGGCTGCCAGGTCGAGCTCTTCTGCGCTCCAACATGCGTCTCACTGGTGCGCACTGACGTCATCGGATGTCCTCCGGGCTGTACTGCGCAGGCTCAATAGTTCTGCGCCTGCGCAGTACAGCCCGGAGGACGTCCGATGAAGTCAGCGTGCCCCAGTGAGGCGCAGATTGGAGCGCAGAAGAGCCCGACCTGGAAGCAGGCCTGGCCAGGTCGGGTGCGCCACCGAAGAAGACTGGGAGCCTCCGGAGCGGCGCCGAGGGCACGTCCTGCCTGCCACGGGCTGGAGGAAGCCCCAGGTAAGTGGAATTGTATTTTTTTTTTTTTTTTATCACAGTCCGTGGATCTTCCCTTTAAGATTTGAAAATGCCGCCTTGGGTTCTCTTTAATAAATACAATAGCTAAATACACTTCCGTCCAATTCTTATTTTGGCCACAGGAAGTGAGCACTAGAGAGTCTCACTTATAGTTTGGCTTGCAGCCAGAAGAGAAGTACAGGCGTGTAATGTACTAAACTCAACAGCACTCAAAAAGGGGTGTATATTCAGTATGAAGGCCACTCTCACCAGCCACAGGTCATACTGCGCACACGTTATCAGAGTCAGAAATATTTACTCCGCTAAGTACAATGGGGGTTGTACTCTGAATTATTTTTGGCACAATGAATGGGTTTGATGGAACCAACATGTCCTTCAGGCCACCGTTATCTCACTTTTCCGCAATGTCTTCATTCTAACTCCGATCAGCATCTGAGCCACCGGCAAAACTTCCATGCAAGTCAAAGTTGATATCACAAGGTTAATTTTTGTTTTATCCATCAAAGCAAAAATCTTTAAAACTTTGATGGAAAGTGCTGTTTAGCATTACCCACCATGCCTCAGCCCGATCTCCGGACATCAAATTATAAATAGCTGCCATTAGCATAAACGTGTCCTGCCTTCTCACACCTCTCGGAATGAGACCAATTAGAGCGCTCGCACGTTCCTCTCCGCTACCTACGGACGCAATGCTCCAACACCAAATTAATGCGGCGGTACGGCGCGATCTGAGGACTCTCAGGCGGCACCGCGCGAGCGGAAACATTATTAAGGTCAATTAGATCATGTTGAACATCGTTGTAGATGGCAATGAGGATCACTTACCACATACTCGAAGACGAGGGTGAGCGTTTCCTTGGTGTGGATGATGTCGTGCAGCAGAACGATGTTGGCGTGTTTCAGCCCTTTAAGGAGCGAAGCTGAAAAAGAGACACAGGGTGCCCAGTTATAGTGGAACCACATAACTGAAATGTTAATACATGGGCATATTATATCTCGTCTGGACTAATGTAACATACTACCCTGGGCTGCTTCTGTACAAACACTCCCAGCTACCACTTCCACTCACAAGCTGGGGACAACCAGCTGTCTCATCAGTTCATGCAGAGAGATCGAGAAACCAATTTAAAGTTACACTATTAGTGCTACCCACAGTTACTACGAAAATATGCAGCACTAATGTGCATTACTGTTTGCAGAGGGAGTCCATGCACAGGATAATTCACCAGCTATCAGAGTGCCACTCATCCAACCATAGGTTTATACTTGAAAGTCGAGAGAAAGCGGTGGTGCACATCCAGCTAAAACGTCATTTTATTAATGCAATTTAAAATCAATAAACAAAGTTACAGACCAGCAATGTGGAGAGAGGTACAAGCAGCAAAGGATCTACAGCCGTTTCGCGCCTTAACACATGTGGCGCATCGTCAGGACCAAACGCTTCCTTCCCCTATCCCCACTTAAATAGTATACCACTTACCCCAGTGGCAAATCAGTCCACCTCCATTTCGAGTGCATGCGGCCAAGGCTTGGAACGCACGCTAGTGGCGTCCACTTCCGGTTTCGTGGTTGCCACAAAAGACGTCACTTCCGGCGCATGCGGCCGGAAATACGCGTTCAGGCCGAAAAGACATGGACTCCTACTTGAAGGAGAGTCCGGAGGGTTCGGAAGAAAATCCCCCTCTAGAGGTCAAAAGCCTAGAAAATAGACTGTATAATTTGATGGAGAGAGAGGTGAGGAAATACTGGACGATTGCCACCTTAAATAAGTACAAAGCAGTAAAGAGAGCCCCGAGAGGGGTACGCTTTTACAAAAACCTTATACAAGCAAAAAACAGACCGGCAGCAAAAGAAAGATGTGATGCCTTTTTTCAAACTTGTGTGCTGGCATATCTGGATGTTGTGATTGAAGAAGATGAGATTGACTATAAGGAAATCCTAGAAGAACTAGAAAAAGTAAAAATTCAAATCACTACATTGATGGATGAAGATCATCTGAAATTATGCATTGCACGTTTTGAATTAAAATTAATCCCAATACAAGAGCAAATAAAGAAAGATAAGAATGCCAAGTTTATCCGTGATCGACTAGATTATGAACAACATAAAGTTTTTTCCTGGAGAGAGGAAAGAGGACAACAGAGAAATAAGAATAAATACAAAAGGAGGAGAAAACGACTTTCAACTAATGTGCATTACTGTAGCAACGCTAGTGGTACTCGAGTAGTGGGTTTTGATAATGGCATGACTTGCGGTACATGCTTGCAGTAGTAACAGTAATATTGCAGTGGACTTCAATATTACTGCTGCTTTGTTCATCAACCCCATGGTGAGATAAAATATATGCATATCCAGCAGAGTCCCAGATATCCAGAACTAAACTAACCAGCAACCAGCACAAGTCACCAGCAGTATTCACAGTGGTGAAGGCCAACTTCTAAAGGCTTATACACACACACATCGACTATACACATGATTTAACTGACATTCATCTGCAGATCAAGCAATCATCCGCAGATCTGAAAATCCATCCTGGTGGATCTGATCTGCAGATGAATGTCAGTTAAATCATGTGTGTATGATGATCTGCAGATCTCATAGACTATGAATGCAATTTGCAGGAACGGATCTTTGGCAGGAACAGATCTTTTGCAGATACTGATCTTTTGTGTCTGTACAGCATCTGTGTGTGCAGCATCTTGCAAAGATTTCTGTCTGATGTGGAGTTCAGCTCCATAGAAAAGACTGTGTAGGTATGGCTCTCATACTACATGAAGGGTGGTAAGATTGGTCTGTGATCTATCAGTTTCCAAAGACTATAGTCTGATGTGTGTATGAGCCTTTAGGCTGCTGTGTCTCGGCTGTTTAAAGTGTAACTGTCGGGCATAACACCAAAAATCAATTCTTTATTTGTATCTGGTAAACAAGTAATAAGGTTGCTAACCAGGCAATCCAAAAGTTAAAAATCACTCTTACTTTTGTTGTTGATAAATGATCATTGCCCGCTTTCCCTGGCTCTTATTTGGTACACTGCCGCACAAAGGAAGTTGCAGGGCATGCTGGGTTATCTTTTTTTTTTTTGTCTTTTTTTTTGCTTCTTTACTTTCCCCTCAGACTTAAATAATTCAGCCTGATTGTCTGAAGCCTCTTTCCCTTCTGGTTTCCCCAGAGTAAGGGAAGAAATGACATCAGGATTGGCTTCAGACACAGGAATTCCAAAAAGGCAAATGCCATTTTTCTCTTTATTTACTATATAAAACTCACTGAAATCAAAACGTGGGCAGTGCAATACATATGTTATGGACGTAGAGCAACTATTTATCTATGTGGGTTTTTTTATTTTGTTTTTTTTAGATAGTATAGCTGACAGCCCCGCTTTAAAGATTGAGTTTCCTGGCTTCACCAAGGTTAATATGCTTTCATTACTGTATTTTAACATTTAATACAGACTTCCCAGCATGTGCATAGAGTGGAGTACAGTACAGTATTATCTATTTTTAACGTTGAGGTTCAAGCAACCAGAACGCAGCTGATCCCCATCAGTGCCGGACAACAGACTGTACTGTAGTATCAAACCTACTTGGACCTAGACTATGTTATGTTCACTTTTCCCCCCATAGCAAGTGTTAACAAACCAGCGTTTTATTTGTGCAGCGAGAGAAGTCAAACTGCAACAGCATCTTCCCTACAAGGTTGAGGCCTAAATACTTTTGTCTGGCTGTGCCAACACTCCTGACAGCGATAAAAAGTGTTTAAGAGGTTATTTCTCTGTGTGGGAGCTGTATTTACCAGATGTTTTAGGTCACACTGACAGGGGTCACTGAACATGGAAGCTGGTTGGGCATTAGCATGCTGTATTTAGCATAGAGTGCATGGGGGGGGGGGGGGGGGGAGGAGGGTTTTCTCCAAAACTCCGTATTCACACAAGACTTGAATTCATTAGCTCCACCCCAGATCCCCTTCTGTTTAATGTGTCCTTGGTGTCCTCGCTTTATTAAAGAGCCATCACGGAATAATGATCCATAGCGCACATTGGGAGACAGCTTTAATTATGGAAAAATGAGAAGGTAATTTTAATATCAAATTATAATGGCGGTCTCCTTCTTCTGAGTGACGGGGCTACATTATGACCTGGTTAAGAGGAGTCGGAAACCTCTCAGTCATTTCTCCCGCTAATGTATATTTAATGTCCTATCAGAGCACCATGTGATTTATGGTGGAAAGTTCCTTCAAATTCCCTCCTCCTGCGAAGACTCTGAAGAGAACCTGTCACTACGGGGGCTGCCACTTTCATCTGCCAGATTACTGGCTGTGAATGATGCGGGTCCCTCCAGTTGTAACATTTTCCTAGACCCTGCCCTGGAAAAGATATGGTTGTAATGCTTCTATTCCCTAGAAAGAACCGCAGGTTTCTGCAGTCAGGGCTGACATCAGAAATCTCTGTACCCCATATTGGTCAGACCTACTGGGCCCCCCTCACAAAATTAGCCAGGTTCATGAGTGCTACCCCCCCCCCCTTAAAAAAAATAAAAAGATAATAGCTAAAGTGGAAGGGGCCTTAAAGGAAACCAGACGACAGAAACCTTTTTATACATACCTGGGGCTTCCTACAGCCCCCATGGGCATGAATCGCCCCCATGCCGCTGTCCTCCGCTGTCTGCAGCTCCGGTTCTCGGTCCCGTAACTTCCTGTAACTGCACAAGAGGAAGTTTGCTCTTTACCTATCTCTCTAGCGGCTGCTGGAGAGATATGCAAATAGCGCACTTCACTTGCGTTAGACTGGCTGCAATTGGCTGAAGTTACAGGACCCGGTACCGGAGCTGCAGACGGCGGTGTGGGAGCAATCCGTACCCATGGGGCTGGAGGAAGCCCCAGGGATGTATAAAAAGGTAAGTATCTGTAGTCTCTGGTACACTTTAAAGAGGAACTCCAGTGAAACTAATGTAATAGAAAAAGTGCTTCATTTTTACAATAATAATGTATAAATGATTTAGTCAGTGTTTCTGAGTGAAAGCAAGCGGAAAGTCCATTACCCTCCCCTACAGGCCAGAAGTTTTGAATCAGGATGATACCATTTATTGGCTAACTTACAGATTGATAAACAGTGAGCTTTCGACTTCTAAAAAGCCTTCATCGGACTGGTTCCAGTCCGACGAAGGCTTTTTATAAGTCGAAAGCTCACTGTTTAGCCATCTCTAAGTTAGCCAATAAATGGTATCCTCCTGATTCAAAACTTCTTGCTTTTACTCATGGCTAACATGGTACAACACTCTACTGCTTCTACTACCCTACAGGGTAATGGACTTTCCGCTTGCTTTCACTCAGCCATGACCCCCTGCATCTGAACTGCATACTGCATATTTGCTCACTGCTTGTTACATTGTGCTGCATTGATCACTGAGAGTTATGCTGGATACACACGGTGCGTTCCCGCACTCGATTTCCTGCTCGATTCCCGTCGATTCGTTTATTTCCAACATGTCCGATTTGCATTTCGATGGATTGTTAGGTCGATTCGCATGTAAAGTATGCCAAATCGACCTAACGATCCATCGAAATGCAAATCGGACATGTTGGAAATAAACGAATCGACGGGAATCGAGCGGGAAATCGAGTGCGGGAACGCACCGTGTGTATCCAGCATTATGTTTGCAGACATGCAGCCTCACACCTCCCAACTTTTTGAGATAAGAAAGAGGGACACTTAAGCCACGCCCCTGCCACACCCTGATCCCGCCCCAGTCACGCCCCTAGTCATGCATACCATAAAGATTTCATAAGAAAAATATGTTTTATAATTCAAACCACACTGGTCCTTTCTATCCTGGTTCATTTTCCTTCATATTAACATTTTAAAATTAGTAATATATCAATTTTAAGGATGGGAATAAAGTTTAGGAGTCAAACACATTTTTTAGTAGAGAAATATATATATTTACATAGAAAGAGGGACAAAGTCCTGAAAGAGGGAGAAATGAGGAGGAAAGAGGGACAAAGAGGCAGGGCTCCAAAAGAGGGACAGTTGGGAGCTATGCAGCCTGGTGCATCTTTTGCTGAGTAATTACTATACATTTGTTGTACTACCCTTGTATCAGCAATATCGATATCATGTACATTTGTAGCATCTTTTGTATACTGAATTTTTGAATACAATTTGTTTAAAGAGGAACTGTCACGAAAATCTTAATGTAAAACACATAAAATAAGAAGTAAATTTCTCCCAGAGTAAAATGAACCATAAATTACTTTTCTCCTATGTTCCTGTCACACACAGCAGGTAGTAGAAATCTGACATTACCGACAGGTTTTGGGCTAGTCCATAAAGACATTCACTGAAAAATATTTATACAAAGATGCTGGCCAGCCTCCCTGCTCGCTGCACACTATTTTGGCAGTTGGACGGAGCAACTACCATTCACAAAGCGCTTTTTAAAAATAAAGAAAACCCTGAGAACACCCCTATGAGAAGATGGGCTAGTCCAAAATCTGTCGGTTATGACAGATTTCTACTTCTTATTGTAAGTGACAGCAACATAGGAGATGTATGGCTCATTTTACTCTGGGAGAAATGTACTTATTTGTATGTGTTTTAAATTGTTTTTGTGACAGTTCCTCTTTAAGCATTTCAAAACTTGGTGTTCTGGTGGTTTCCTTATTATTGTATGTGTAGGGCTCAATGAGCCCAGTTTACTTGACTGAGCACCCTGGTACTGCATAGAGCTTGTTTTTTATCTGGGTGTGCAGACCTTTTTAAGGAATGCTGTACAGACACGTCACTTGGGTACCCAAGCAACATGTACTGTCTCTATAGAGATGGGAGGAGGGTTGACAGCACAGTGGACAACACAACAGCTTCCGATGGGCAGGATAGGGAAGGGAATCGTGACCTTAGTGGTCACATGGCATATCTTTCAACAAGCTCGGCGGACACTTGTACACAGAATAGATTCTCAGCTGAGATGGCCCTGAACAACCGCCTTGGATGGATTCCATCTAGCATGTGACAGTGGCTTTATATTCCTGCAGCTCATGCAGTCCCCATACAGAGAAATGATCAGTGTTCTCCCCAGAATTTTTTTCCAGCCGGGTGGTATGAAATAGTAGCTGGGTGGCATGATAAAATAGCTGGGCGGGGCAAGATGAGAGAATGCAGTGCAACTCTGCTTGCAGAATAGGAGGAGGTGAGCCGATGACAGCCGGGTGGTCACCAAAACTAGCCGGGTGGAGCACCCGGCTAAAAGAGCCTGGGGAGAACACGGATGATGACCTTTAGGGGCCTTTTCCATTAGCAATCGCTAGTGTTTGCTCTAAACGCTGGCGTTTGCTCTAAACACTAGCGATTGCGATTCAGCAAAGTCCTAATTTTTTGCGGCAAAATCGCAGCAATAATCGCTCCCCGTGATTTAGTAAAAAAAACAAATCGCGGTAGTGGAAATTACCTACCGTGATTCCGATGTTATTTAGCAACCCGTAGCGATTTTAAAATCACTAGCGGTTTGTGATTTTGCGATTCAGCATCCCAATCGCCACTAGTGGAAAAGGGCCCTAAGTACTCTTTATTCCCACCTGCTGTCAGCAGTGTTCGCACTGCAACACAAGGGGATTTATGACCTCTAATTAGTTTTCATGAGAGCTGCTTAACACAGATCAAGCACTGGAACACAGGCAAATTCTCAGTAGGGTTGGTACTATCTATACCCATATTTACCTCACCAAGCCACATAGGACTTCAGGTAAGTAAGAAGCTGAAGTTTGCTTTAGACATCCATTTCTTAAAGTGGTCTGAAACTCAGCATTTCATCTTTGCTCTAAAAGATTATTTACAGCCTTACATCTACTGACACAAAAAAATTGTAGCAGAACAGCATTCAAACATTTAAACACAACACTTTGTTGGCTGCTGCCGTGGAAAGCTCCTTGCTTCAGTGGACGGCTTCTGGCAGCATCCAAAGAGGTGATAACATTTTCTCTTGTTTACATTCCTTTGTCAGATACATTTAGCAAACATTAGCAAACTACCGAAACTGAGCTGTACAGAGCTGAGAAGCAGAAAGAGCCGAGAAGTGATCACTGGATAGATTTTAATATACAAATGCAACGGCAGCTTTCAAAGCAGATAAACTGTACTTTGAGAATTTTTAATTTGTAAACAAACAATATTGCTTGTGTACAAAAGCAGATATGCTAACTGAATGGGTAATAAACTGTAGGAAATTATTATTATTGTCAGAGTTTTATCCCACTTTTATAAGGAAACGAACAATATTCAGTTTCACAAGATGCTAGCTCTTCTTATGCACACTGTACAGCTGATATATTGCACTCTATACATAACTTCCTTACAAGGTTTTAATGTATGCAGCGATTTTCATCACCGCCTTTGCAAGTTGCAGTAAATGTGAGAGTTCCTCGCCCCCCCCCCCCCCCCCAGCTGGTCTGCAAGGCATACTGCCATTATCGGCAAAGCATTACCACCACGGAGGAGGGGGAAGACAACCACCGCCAATGCGTTCCCCATTAATATCTGGATGTCAGCAGCTGCTGGTGATAAAGTCAGATTGTGAAGTGTGATCAGTTCCTGTGGCTGATGTTCAGCGGAGGAGGGGGCATATCAGGTCAGCTCTGACACCCCGGTGGCCATGCCGTGCAGGTATCCGGTCGTGTGACAGAGGGGTTTATATATAAAACAGACAGAAATGTTCTCCAGGGCCAGGCGCAGCAACCTGATCGCAGGGAATGGAAACATTCTATCAGTTACAGATGACCCAGCTCGAACCAAAAGCATCTTTTCCAAGCGATCGCCCGTGTGCTGCCGGCCGGGAAACAGTCGCCCGTGTGCTGCAGGGTAGAAAACTGTCGCCCGCATGCTGCAGGGTAGGAAGGAGCCACCGGCGTAAGACTGGAGAAAGGAAAAGCTGGACTCGGTCAAAGATGTGTAAAAGTATAACTAAAACATTACCCCCCCCCCCCTTGCTGTTGCTTTCTGTCTTTAACCACTTTTTGGGGGGGGGGGGGGCAGGGAGAAATTGGCGGAGCTACTAATCAGGCTGCATCTGAAATTACTACCAACAGAGGCATGCAGAGCCCCCTAGAGGCTAAATATGTAACTTGTATTCAAAACAAATGCAAACTAAAAACTAAACCCAAAACTTAGATTAAACTGGCACAAATAGCACATGGATGCAGTTAGCCATAAGAAAACTTACATTTCTATACAGCAGGGGGAGGTGGCAGGCTGCATCTGATTAACCAACTGCATGGATGTACAGAGCCTTATTATAGGCAGGTTACTTGCATTCCAAACAGAGGCAACAAAACGGAGGATGGTGGCTTCCAAAAACAGTTTGCGTGCCGAGTGTACCTTACTAGACACTTCCACCGCGTTGAGGTACCCTCATGGAGGAGACCCTAACCTCTAACAAAAAGCATAGTATGAACCTGGGGGCAGCTGGTCATAAAATCGGTTACACTTTTGGGGAACAGGGTAAAATTGGCAGCGCTCCTGACAATGTTAACACTTCAGCTGTGTCATTATTGGAACAGCAATAACTTTTTCATTATTTATAACATCCAAGTGATCTACCGTACATACCCGAATACAAGTAGACCTCGTGTATAAGTCGACTCCAATATTCAACCCTCTTAAGCTGGAATTTTTTATTGACTCAAGTATAAGTCTACCCAGCAAAGTTGATGGCTGCACTTGGGGGACCCTGAGGACATCAAGCAGTGTTAAGACACTTATAAAAATGTAATCTAGCCCACCACGGGCTTCGGTCATTTCTTTTGTCCCCAATGCCCTCTGAACTTTGAGTTTCCCATGATGCATCACTCCCATATATGCAAATTACCTCTTTATGCTCCTGAAAGCCAGGCACACATGCACAGCTGCTGGTGTATAGTGGTCCTGTAGCTAATACATTTTACAAAGCCGCGTCAATCCTTCATACATACAGCCTGTTTGGGACTTTCTGGTCCTCCTCAGTGCATGGCAGTGATTGATATGGCTCTATTGGACAAGGCTTGGCCAGAAAAGAATTAAGGTGAATTGATTGGGGCCCTAGGAAAGATAGCAGTTTTTGCCCACCGCTGATGGTCGACTGGCTTTTTATAGTATGGTTTGGTGGGGAGTAGCATCCACTATTTTCCTAGACTTTCACTAGGCCCTAGGCAACTGCCTAGGTTTGCCTTGTGGATGATCCGGCTATGGCTTGGACCAGTACTACAGAGTACCCAGACAGCTTAAAGAGGAACTCCAGTGAAAATAATGTAATAAAAATAAGTGCTTCATTTTTACAATAATTATGTATAAAATGATTTAGTCAGTGTTTGCCCATTGTAAAATCTTTCCTCTCCCCGATTTACATTCTGACATTTATCATGACATTTTAACTGCTGGCAGGTGAGGTCAGTGAAAGGAGATGCTGCTTGCTTTTTTGGCAGTTGGAAACAGCTGTAAACAGCTGTTATTTCCCACAATGCAACAAGGCTCCCATAGTGTGATGTAAAGACCATGGTCCTGACATCACACTGTGGGAGGGGTTTCACCACAATATCAGCCATACAGAGCCCCCTGATGATCCGTTTCAGAAGAGGTAAAGATTTCAAATGGGAAAGGGGGCATCAGCTACTAATTGGGACAAAGATCAAGTCTTGGTTATGGTTTCTCTTTAAGGTGGCGATTTAGATTTATTTAAAAAAAAAAAATTCTTGCTGACATTTTTGTTCTACGACTGTGTATGGAAGCCATGAGATCAGGCACACTACACTAGAAACACGCATAGAAGTGGGTGAGAGTTATTCCTCTGCTCTGCAAACACAAAGCTTACATAGCTGGGTCTGTAATTCCAAATGTTATTCTCTAACTGACCTTCTGCAGACCCTTCTGTCTCTAGCAGAGATATTCCTGCATCCATTCTGCAGAGCCCCTCCGGCCTCGCTGACGTCAGCAGGGAGAGAGAGAGAGAGTTTTACAAGCCAGCCACACATTCTTTTACATTAAGTGAAAACGTGTGAAATGCTGGGGATTGTGTTCTGCTGGGAGGAGGATGCGGTGGCCGCTGTGTCTGCTCTACAGCTGAGGCTGCTTCTCCTCTTCCTGGGCCATTCCTTGTGACAGATGGATAACGTGCAGGAAGACGTGGGCCGAGCACGACACTCATCAGGCTGTCATCACACGATGGTTCTGAGAGTGGATCTAACCCATCTGCATGAACAATGTACTAAACAAAACAAAGAAATCAACCCCCCAGGTAAGCATCAGCGGCAGTCAGTGGAAGTTTTACATTGGGCTCCCTCAAGCACGGTAAGCACCTATATGTAACAATTAGTACAAAAATAAAAACTGCTAAGGACAGCCGCAGTGTCATAGGGGTGTAATCAGGGGAGGGGAGAGCCCCAGTAAAAAAAAGAGGTGTAATCAGGGGAGGGGAGAGCCGCTGTATCAGAGATGTAAGCAGGAGGAGGGGACAGCAGCAGCATCAGAGAGGTGTAAGCAGGGGAGCGGAAAGCTGCAGCACCAGAGAGGTGTAAGCAGGGGAGGGGACAGCAGCAGCATCAGAGAGGTGTAAGCAGGGGAGCGGAAAGCTGCAGCACCAGAGAGGTGTAAGCAGGGGAGGGGACAGCAGCAGCATCAGAGAGGTGTAAGCAGGGGAGCGGAAAGCTGCAGCACCAGAGAGGTGTAAGCAGGGGAGGGGACAGCAGCAGCATCAGAGAGGTGTAAGCAGGGGAGCGGAAAGCTGCAGCACCAGAGAGGTGTAAGCAGGGGAAGGGACAGGAGCAGTATCAGAGAGGAGTAAGCAGGGGAGGCAACAGCTGCAGCATCAGAGAGGTGTAAGCAGGGGAGGGAACAGCTGCAGCATCAGAGAGGTGTAAGCAGGGGAAGGGAAGGGGCAGCATCAGAGAGGAGTAAGCAGGGGAGGGGACAGCCACAGTATTAGAGAGGTGTAAGCAGGGGAAGGGACAGGGGCAGCATCAGAGAGGAGTAAGCAGGGGAGGGGACAGCTACAGTATTAGAGAGGTGTAAGCGTGGGCAGGGGGGGGGGGGGATAGCCGAAGTGTCAGAGAGGTGTAAGCAGGTGAGGGGACAGTTACAGCATCAGAGAGGTGTAAGCAGACGAGGGGACAGGTGTAGCATCAGAGAGGAGTAAGCAGGGGAGGGGACAACCGCAGCATCAGAGAGGCGTAAGCAGGGGAGGTAGGTATCTATCTACCTCACCAGGGGATCATGTAGACACAATCAGACAAGATCTCCCACGTTCCTCTGATCTGCTCCTTTGATGAGAGAGAGGAATCTATCTGGTTGAATAGGGCCAGAAAAGAGTCACACACACACACACACACACACACAGCAGTTTCTGGCGGCTTACATGATCTAATCAAAACAATGATATGAAATAAAAGGTGTCTGGAGTTTTGCCAGACCACAACGAGTGCTATACTGCCCCCCGTCTGTGACTGGTTACAGTTCCCCATTATCAGCATTATCTCTTATGTTTCCCTTATTGCTGCAGCTTCTTTGCATTTTATTTCCTTGAATCTTGAGCAAGACCAATTAAATATAATTTAGAATTTTCCTAACAAAGCCACAATTGCAGCCTTATACACGCAGTCAGCTATTCTGTAAATGGCGTGTTTGGTAAACTTCACAAAGGCAGAACTTGCCAGGAATTCAGACCATGGCTTTGTTCTCAAATTCTCAGCTGTTGTGGTAAAATGAAAAAAAAAAGTCATCTTGCAGGAGTTCTTCCCATTAATTAAGTTCATGGAAATGTGATCACTTTCTAAATGCACTTCAAAGTTTCTAAAGTCATGTGGGAGAGGGGGCGTTACCCAGAATAGTCCAATAAAACCAATGGCTTTTTGAAGCTGGAACAGGGTGGGGGGGCTGCTAACACGTAAATCTGCGTTCTCTAAATCCAGACGACCAGTGTGTATACTGTAAAAAGCTTTTTTTCCCCATTTAAAGAGAACCTGAACTGAAAATAAAAAGTCAAAATAAACATACACAGGTCATACTTACCTCCCATGTAGTCTACCCATCAGTCTTTCTCCTCTCCTGCGTCCTGTTTATCCACTGTGATCGATGGAATTCTTTGTCCTCCATTTTGAAAATGGCCATTACCCCTAACAGCTTCCGAGTCAGCACACTGTTAAAACTGTTGTATCGCCCACTTGAGCCATAGGGAAACATGGACATTACCTTGCACATTCAGTTGTAACTGACAGTAGCTGATATATAACTTACAGCAACTGGTATATTTCAGTTCTGACAAACTTAATTGCTGGATATAATAAGGCAAGAGAAAACTTACCACCACAAATCAATCTACGCCATACAATTTTTGTGTGATTCGATTCGATTCACTGATTCGATTCAATCCGACATGTCTGATCAGGATGAGATTCGATTCATTTTGCCATTGCAGAACAATGGCAAAATGAATCGAATCAAATCCCTTTTGGACATGACGGATTGAATCGAACCAATGAATCGAATCCCTATCGGACATGATGGATTTAATCGAACCAATGAATCTAATCCCTATCGGACATGACGGATTGAATTAAACCAATGAATGGAATCGCACAAAAAATTGTATGGTGTAGATGGGGCTTTAAGAGATAAGTTCTCAGTGAGAGAGTTTTCTTATCTCTTCAGTTCTTAAGAACCAGGGGATTTTCGTATGACTGGTGCTGCGTGGGCTCTCCAGCCCACAGCACCGATCAGAATTGAGCCAGGGCGACCAGATTTCCCGCTTTTTTTCCCTACTAGGGGGATGTCCTGCTGGGGGGGGGGGGGGGGGTGTCTGATCGCCGCCGGCTATTTCTGCTTAGCAGGGGGGGGGCTCCTCAAAGCCCCCCTCCGCAGCAATTTCCGCCCTCTCTGCCCTTACCTGCCTCTCCCGCAGGCTATGGGCTGCGCAGGACGGATATCCGTCCTGCGCCATCTAGGATAGGCTTCAGCCTATCAGATCCCGGCCAATCAGAGGCCAGGGATCGCCGATCTGCTTTACGATCGCCGTATGATGTAAACAGCGGGGGCTCGCAGTCTGTTCACGGAGACACCCTCCGTGAACTGACATGGAAAGGCCGCTCGTACGAGCCGCCGTTTCCATGTAATACCATTTACGACCTACCGACGCCTATCGGCGTTAGGCGGTCGTTAAGTGGTTACCTCCTCTGTAGTTATTTCACATGCAGCCTATCTTTAAACTTTAGAATTCTGGAGTTATTTTAAGGATTGAAGAGTTAACTTTAGAGGCTTCACTCAAGCGAATGCAGATTACCACTCTGGGCAGTCAATGGAGGTCTCTGAGAAGCATTAGCTTGGGGCCCCAGTAAGAGTCTAAGTGCCCCGTCTTAGGGTCCCATCAGCCAACCGAGGAGCCAGCATCTTACATTCTATCAGCCTCTCTCTGGCTGGAGCCCCTCCGTGCCTCAACCCCTCGGCTGATAGTAGGTAAGATGCATGCTCCTCGGTTGGCTGCATGTTGCGGGGCGGGGCCCTATCTGTCAGTCCGCTTAGGGCCCCATTCAGCCTTAATCCGGCTCTGTATGTACAGTGCCTAGCACACAAATAACTATGATGTGTTCCTTTTTTTTCTTTCTCTGCCTGGAAGAGTTAAATATCAGGTATGTAAGTGGCTGACTCAGTTCCGACTCAGACAGGAAGTGACTACAGTGTGACCCTCACTGATAAGAAATTCCCTTTTACCTCTTGCTTGCTCTCAGAAGCTATTTTCTGCTAGGAAAAGTGTTTTATAGTTGGAATTTCTTATCAGTGAGGGTCACACTGTAGTCACTTCCTGTCTGAGTCAGGACTGAGTCAGCCACTTGCATACCTGATATTTAACTTTTTCAGGCAGAGAGATAAAAAAAGGAACACAGCCTAGTTATTTGTGTGCTAGGCACTGTACATACACGTCTATCATGTCACATTTCAGTTGGGGTATCCTTTAAGGACAATGGACTATGGATGAAGTCAGCAGTGCTGCTGCAGGGGGTGCACTATGTATTCCTGAGTCTGGATTGAACATAGCATGCCTTGTGTTATGTAATGGAAGAGAGGAGGCATGCCTGTGGGGGACAAATACATAAACTTGTACATTAAATACAGCATCTGGCCGCCAATCACGCACAACAAACAATGGGGCCAACATTCCACGGCCTTCATGTGAACTGCAGGAGCTGTAAATTCACACAGCAAATTGTTACCAGACACCAGCACAGTGCTGAGGTTCTCATATCAGGCAGCTGGAGGCACTACAGAGGAGCCACTGACCAGACAGAGACAGAGGAGCCACTGACCAGACAGAGGAGCCACTGACCAGACAGAGACAGAGGAGCCACTGACCAGACAGAGACAGAGGAGCCACTGACCAGACAGAGACAGAGGAGCCACTGACCAGACAGAGACAGAGGAGCCACTGACCAGAGACAGAGGAGCCACTGACCAGACAGACAGAGGAGCCACTGACCAGACAGACAGAGGAGCCACTGACCAGACAGACAGAGGAGCCACTGACCAGACAGACAGAGGAGCCACTGACCAGACAGACAGAGGAGCCACTGACCAGACAGACAGAGGAGCCACTGACCAGACAGACAGAGGAGCCACTGACCAGACAGACAGAGGAGCCACTGACCAGACAGACAGAGGAGCCACTGACCAGACAGACAGAGGAGCCACTGACCAGACAGACAGAGGAGCCACTGACCAGACAGACAGAGGAGCCACTGACCAGACAGACAGAGGAGCCACTGACCAGACAGACAGAGGAGCCACTGACCAGACAGACAGAGGAGCCACTGACCAGACAGACAGAGGAGCCACTGACCAGACAGACAGAGGAGCCACTGACCAGACAGACAGAGGAGCCACTGACCAGACAGACAGAGGAGCCACTGACCAGACAGACAGAGGAGCCACTGACCAGACTGACAGAGGAGCCACTGACCAGACTGACAGAGGAGCCACTGACCAGACAGACAGAGGAGCCACTGACCAGACAGACAGAGGAGCCACTGACCAGACAGACAGAGGAGCCACTGACCAGACAGACAGAGGAGCCACTGACCAGACAGACAGAGGAGCCACTGACCAGACAGAGACAGAGGAGCCACTGACCAGACAGAGACAGAGGAGCCACTGACCAGACAGAGACAGAGGAGCCACTGACCAGACAGAGACAGAGGAGCCACTGACCAGACAGAGACAGAGGAGCCACTGACCAGACGGAGACAGAGGAGCCACTGACCAGACGGAGACAGAGAAGCCACTGACCAGACGGAGACAGAGAAGCCACTGACCAGACAGAGGAGCCACTCACTGACCAGACAGAGACAGAGGAGCCACTCACTGACCAGACAGAGGAGCCACTGACCAGACAGAGACAGAGAAGCCACTGACCAGACAGAGGAGCCACTCACTGACCAGACAGAGCCAGAGGAGCCACTCACTGACCAGACAGAGACAGAGGAGCCACTGACCACACAGACAGAGGAGCCACTGACCAGACAGAGACAGAGGAGCCACTCACTGACCAGACAGAGACAGAGGAGCCACTGACCACACAGACAGAAAAGCCACCGACCAGACAGAGACAGAGGAGCCACTGACCAGACAGAGGAGCCACTGACCAGACAGAGACAGAGGAGCCACTTACATGCCAGAGAGCAGCAGGACTCACTACAGAGGAGCCACTGACATGATAGAGCAGCAGGACACACAACAGAGGAACCACTGACATGACAGAGCAGCAGGACGCACTACAGAGGAGCCACTGACATGATAGAGCAGCAGGACACACAACAGAGGAACCACTGACATGACAGAGAGCAGCAGGATGCACTACAGAGGAGAAACTGACCTGCCAGAGAGCAGCAGGACGCACTACAGAGGAGCCACTGACATGATAGAGCAGCAGGACGCACTACAGAGGAGGCACTGACATGCTAGAGAGCAGGACGCACTACAGAGGAGCCACAGACATGCTAGAGAGCAGCAGGAAGCACTACAGAGGAGCCACTGACTTGACAGAAAGCAGCAGGACACACTATAGAGGGCATACATATGAAATCTGCGCCGGTAGACTTGGGCGCAGGATGCAGCTGTTATATGGCTGATCCTGCTGCTGCACAAGTCCGGGCCGTGTTAATTACTATTCCCCCTCCAGGCCACCATGGATAGTGGGGAATGGTATAATTCGGCTTCCAGCGATTGCTGGAGGCCGAATTATTGTATTTTTTAAGCAACTTCATCTCCGTCTTCTAATGGAGCCAACGTTACTCACTGAGCGCCACTATAGAAGTAATCCCCTTCATAGTCTTTGGTGGCGGCCTGCTGCACCCAAATTTTCCTGCGCTGAAAAGGACTGCTCCGCTATAGAGGAGTCAGAGGGAGAGCAGCAGGACTCACTACAGAGCAGCCACTGATCTGCTAGAGAGCAGCAGGATACACTATAGAGGAGACACGGACATGCCAGAGAGCAGCAGGACTCACTACAGAGGATCCACTGACATGCTAGAGAGCAGGACGCACTACAGAGGAGCCACTGACCTGCTAGAGAGCAGGACGCACTACAGAGGAGCCACTGACCTGCTAGAGAGCAGCAGGATACACTACAGAGGAGCCACTGACCTGCTAGAGAGCAGCAGGAAGCACTACAGAGGAGACACGGACATGCCAGAGAGCAGCAGGACGCACTACAGAGGAGACACTGACATGCCAGAGAGCAGCAGGACACACTACAGAGGAGACACTGACATGACAGAGAGCAGCAGGATGCAGTACAGAGGAGACACTGACATGCCAGAGAGCAGCAGGACACAATACAGAGGAGGCACTGACCTGCCAGAGAGCAGCAGGATGCACTACAGAGGAGACACTGACATGACAGAGAGCAGCAGGATGCTCTACAGAGGAGCAGCTGACATACCAGAGAGCAGCAGGACGCACTACAGGGGAGCAGCTGACATGGGCCGTACGCGGACGCACAAGTGGTTAAAAGCTAATAAGATGGATGAAGGAGGGGCCCTGTTGGGTCCCTCTGGTCCACGGGCCCGCTGCAGTCTCAACCACTGCACCCCCTATGCTACTGTCCGCCCCTAACCTAGGTTACGTAAATGCCTGTGAACCTTCCTGGTTCAGACTTCTCTTTTTGTTATGTCTGTGAGGTGGAAAGGTCCCCATTGCAAATAGTATCAGGGGAGTGAGCTTTGCGCGCCTTGTAAAGGTTTAACAAACACTCTCTTCATTTCCTCGTTCTATAATCCAATCCCCCGCCCGTCCCTGGATGTAACATGGCGTCTGCGTGCGATTTGTAGCTGCTCTCTCTCTCAGATGTTCCGCCATCAATACGTTATGCTCCGCCCGCAGCCGTGTTCCGCTGTCTCCCAGTTATCCTCGGCGCTCCAGGGCGTCTCAGGTTCTACCGCAACAACTTGAATAAGTAAATCCACCGGCATAAAAAAAAAATATATAAAAAGGCGTTCTATCATCTTTTGTATCGGAGGCATTTTTCTGCCCCTTTCTTCTGAGGTTTTGTGCTGCTGAACCTGTAATTGCCGCCTGGCAGAAAGACTCATGGGCTGTCTCAGCAGGACAGCCAATTTACACGGGAAAGGCGCGGCGTGGGGTTATGGCTGCTGTAGAAACAATGCGACAGAACGCGAGCCGCGAGGAGAGTGAAGATGGATCATTAGACGGGCTGTTTGCGGCGTTCCGCTTTGCATACAGACGCGATGTTACGTGACGAGAGACAAAATGATGACGGAGGAACAAAATAGTCCCGTGCGGAGATCAAAGGTCCGTCTGATCTGCGGATGCGATAAAGTGGGGAAGATCATACAGGAGTCATCGCTAGAGGCGGGCAATGACAGTTTCCTTTTTTTAATGTATAGACTGTGTGTGTTATAAGAAGGGGCTTGTAAAGAATTCTGCTGACTGGAGATCCCATTAATGGTGTTTAACGGATGACTTTAGGAGCCGGCAGAGAATTCTGGTGGAACTCAACGGCCACAAAAAATACGATGATTCGCATCAGATCGTGTGCATGCAGTGTAAGGATTTTTGCACCAAAGGTCAGCAGCGTTCTGCAGAACACCATACCTTGGCAATGCTCTGTATAGTACCAAAGCTCATCAACTATGTGGAGCAGCAAATCTCAGGGACTCTCTGCAGAGCAGCAAATCTCAGGGACTCTCTGCAGAGCAGCAAATCTCAGGGACTCTCTGCAGAGCAGCAAATCTCAGGGACTCTCTGCAGAGCAGCAAATCTCAGGGACTCTCTGCAGAGCAGCAAATCTCAGGGACTCTCTGCAGAGCAGCAAATCTCAGGGACTCTCCGCAGAGCAGCAAATCTCAGGGACTCTCCGCAGAGCAGCAAATCTCAGGGACTCTCCGCAGAGCAGCAAATCTCAGGGACTCTCCGCAGAGCAGCAAATCTCAGGGAGTTTCTGCAGAGCAGCAAATCTAAATGACTTTCTGAAATGAAGTGTCTGCTCTGGAAACCCTGCATCATCCACTTCCTGCAGCTCAGACTTCTATAGCCACCTCTGCAGTCTCTTCAGAAAGCTCAGTCTGTGCCACGCCCATTTATAGTCTGATCATCATGATAAACCAGGCAGCAGCTGCCACTACCACACAGTCTTTGGAAACATGGCTATGTCAATGGGCAGTGAGGGCAGGTGGGCGGGGGGGGGGGGGGGAAGATGGGTGAGGCCAGACTATAAATGATCGGATGAGGCCATCGCCTGTGTAAGGCACAGATGATCAGTGAAGTAATGAAACCAAAGACTCCCCCAACCTTGCTTCATTAAAGTGGATCAGAGATGAAAAAACTAACTAGAACAAGTAACTTGTCGATATATCTTATCTAAAGTTTAGATCAGGGGTCTCAAACTCAATCTACCTGGGGGCCGCAGGAGGCAAAGTCAGGATAAGGCTGGGCCGCATAAGGGATTTCACAAAAAAAGTCGATCGCCAGCTCCAGCACCCTCCCCCCATCCCCCCCACATTGATTTTTATTTCAAAATCGCTTCAGTGCTCCCATTACAAGTAATCCGCCGTGTCCCCGCCGCAAAACGAGGGCTGCAGAGCCCCCAGCTCTGCCCCTTCCAGGAAATGCCGGCAGATTGCCCCCCAGGCGATTTGGGCGCACTGCAGCCCTCGTTTAGCAGCGGGGATGCGGTGGATTACTTGGGAGCACTGAAGCGAACTATAAGGAAGATTTTGCCGGCGCGGGCCACAAAATATTGTATCGAGGGCCGCAAATGGCCCGCGAGGTTGAGACCCCTGGTTTAGATAGATTACACAGCTGCAAACAGCTTCAATCGAATATGATTATTTCTTCCTGTGATACAATGATAGCAGCCATGTTTGTAAACATTACACACAGGCAAGCTTATCTGCATCTTCAGCACTCAGCCTGTGAAAAAAAAACACAATCCCCCCCTCCTCCTCTGAAATCTCTGGCTAGTAATACCTCCCCCTCCTCCTGCCCAGACTGAGCTCCCATGAGCCCTTGCTACTGTCTGAAAATGCCAAGGCTCTCCGAAAAGCCGTGGGCGAGGCTTGTTTCGTTTATAGGGAGAATATTAAACCAAAAACAAAAAAAAAAGTGTTTGGCTTGAGGAATGCCCTATAAACAAAAAGGAAAGGAACACAATTATGCAATGAGCCAAAGTTAATCTCGGATCCACTTTAAGACAGAGCCTGAGAGAACAGGTCTTTTATAGGGATGATCACAGATATGCAAATTCTTCCGACGCAAATGTATGCAGGTGTATGCAGTTTGAAAATGGACCAATTTAAACTCAGGTCCTTTTTTATTTACATAAACATTTGCATAATTGCGGACGTATTTGCATCTCATTGATCATCCCTAGTCTTTTATACTGGAGGCACTCTTCAGCGTTAGGTTTTGGTTACATTGAACATATGTGCTGCTTCCAGCTGCCTGCTCACAACCACCCTCACTTTTCCTACATCAATATAGAACAGCATCTCCCCATTTGGCACAGACATTCATGACCTGCAATCATTCATCATGGAGGCGTGGCTTCAGCTGACAGAGCAATCACTCCCCCTGCATGGCCATGTGACTAAAGAGGAGAGTGGTTCGGACTAAAGCCTGGCCGACGTGCCAATCTGTCCACGCTTTGTATAAAATTTTCATGTAAGCTTAAATTAAATTGCATCTGAGGTAGCATAGGTGGCACACAACTCAGTTTGCATTTTTTGAAAATAAGTTCAGTGCGACATTCAGCATGCTGTCTTACCTTCCCTGATTGCGGTGAATGGAGTCCCCTCCTCTTCCTGTAATCTTATCACCTTCAGCGCCACCAACTTCCCATTTACTCTGAAAGAGATACACAGAGTCAATGGTATTGTTCCCATAGAAGATTTACTTATCACTTCTTCCAGTATGTAAGCAACAAGTGCGCATGTAAAATGCCTGGTACACACAATGCAATTTTCCGTCAGATTGACGGTCGCTTTGATCATCTCCGACATGTCCGATCCGATTTCCGATCGTTTTTCTAATCGATTTTTCGATCACATCTACATAACATGGATTAGGAAAACGATTAGAAATCAGAACCGACCTGGCGGAAATAGTCGATTCAACTGTCAATCTCATAGCTCCCAACTTTTTGAGATGGAAGGTATGCATACATCTAGCGATGATGGGCAGATTCGACCAAGAGACAGATCTCTCTCCGATCAAATCTGATCAGAGATAGATCTGTTACCTGCCCATACACAGCAGGCCGATTCACGATTGATTTCAGCATGCCTCTGCCACCCCTGGCTCCATCCCCCTGAATGGTTTATATGCCCCCTGGTGCCCCATGCATTTATACTTTACCTGTCATGTAAGTGTCTACGGTGTATGTCCGCATTGGCGCCCCATGTGGCTGCCGGGGTTATAGCACGTGGGGAGTGTGTGTGATATCACGGTGTGGACACTCGGGGAACGGCGTGGCGGGTAATGTATAAATGCACGGGGACTAGGGGGTGCATCAAACATTTTGGGAAGGACAGCAGCTGGGGATTCCATCGCGTTCATTGTTTGCGGTTATCGCACACCATGTACCCAATCGGCCCCGAGATATCCCAGCTTTTACGACCAATACATCCAAGCAATGTCTTCTTGAAAATAAGTTAAATTGTCGATCAGGCATAATAGTGACGGCACTGATTTTCATACAATAATAAATTATCAAACCAGATAATCGAAAGAGGGACACTTAAGCCACACCCCTGCCACATCCCTAGTCGTGCGTACTATACAAATTTGTATAAGAAAAATTTTGTTTTATAATTCAAACCACACTGGTCGTCTCTATCCTGGTGCATTTTCCTTCATATTAACATTTTAAAATTAGTAATATATCAATGTAATGGATGGAATAGAGTTTAGAGTCAATCAGACTTTTTTTGTAATACAGGGGTCTCAAACTCAATTTACCTGGGGGGCCGCAGGAGGCAAAGTCAGGATGAGGCTGGGCCGCATAAGGAATTTCACAAGCGCGGCGCATCGCCGCCTCTGCCCGCCCCTCTCACTCTTCCTTCACAGAGGGGCGGGGAGAGGCGGCGATCCGTGCAGCGATTGACGTCAGGAGGGGCAGAGCTGAAGCTGAAAGCTCTGCCCCTTCCAGGAAATGCCGGCGGATTGCCCCCCGGGCGATTTGGGGGCTCTGCAGCCCTCATTTACCGGCGGGGATGCGGCGGATTACTTGGGAGCACTGAAGCGAACTATAAGGAAGCTTTTGCCGGCAAGGGCCACAGAATATTGTATCGAGGGCCGCAAATGGCCCGCGGGCCGCGAGATTGAGACCCCTGTTGTAATATATTTACCTAGAAAGACAGACAAATGAGGAGGACAGAGGGACAGGGCTCCAAAAGAGGGACAGTTGGGAGCCATAGTCAATCTGACAGAAAAACGCATTGTATGTACCAGGTATTAGGTTGCGCTCTGGATCTGAACTCACAACTCTGCATTGCTGCCTCAATGGGGTTAATTAATTAACCACTTAAGGACCGCAGTGTTAAACCCCCCTAAAGACCAGGCAATACTTCATTAAATTGGCCACTGCAGCTTTAAGGCCAAACTGCAGGGCCGCATAACTCAGCACACAAGTGATTTCCACCCCCCACCTCCATTTCTCCCCACCAAAAGAGCTCTCTGTTGGTGGGGTCTGATCGCCCCCCCCCCCCCCCCAGATGTTTGTTTGCATTTGTTTAGGTTTGTTTTTTTAATAAAAAGTGTGTTTTTTTATTCCATTGTATACCCCCCCCCTCTCTCCCCCCGCTAGCCAATCCCCGTGATCAGCTGTCATAGGCTTCAGCCTATGACAGGCGATCACCTCTGTGGCTCAGGAGGGGACAGCCGTGTCACACGGCTGTCCCCAAGTACATCGCTGCTGTAGATCGCATCCCTGTACCAGTAATTCGAGAGCGGTTACGCTCCTGTGCGCGATCTCCTGCAAAACAGAGCCCCAGGACGTTACGCCGATCGGTGTTAGGCAGTCCTGGGGCTGTCGCCGTGGCCACACCCATCGGTGTGACGCAGTCGGCTAGAGGACAAGCTGCGCTGTTTAATGTGAGGAGCGCAAGTTGTGCGCACGCCATGCGTGGTAATGCAGCGTAGCATGCGCCGGTAGCTTATGCGAGCTTCTTCCAAATAGGTGTCGCCACTCTGATCCCGCCCTGAACCCCGTCAGGACCAATGGCTATAGCACATGATCCCCGCACTTTGATTGGCCCAATAGGCAGCCCACTGGGCAAATCAAAGTGCAGCGATCACATCCTATAAGCTTAATGAATAAACCTCAATGTGCATTGCTGTTGAGCCACAGGCTCTACTGAAACACTTGCTGCAATCTAGCTGTTTTTGGACTTCTCCAAACAGACCTCATTTGCATTAATGAGAGCCCACAGCTGCTGTGCAGAACATGTTTCAGCACTTCCTGGTCAGCAGATCACTGCCACTTCATCATGGTTATTTCCTGGGGTTCCTGGCTCCCTGCATGCTTGTCCTGGTTATCCTTTTTTCCGGTTTCATGTCCTAATGCCATTACAACCTGCAAATCATCCACTGGTGAGCGTTTATACACTGACCACATAGGAGGACACAGAAACAGCCAATGGCTGTTTCTTCATCCACTTGATCATGTCATGTGATCAATGTAATGATTGGTTGTTCCCATGTCGCCTGACTGTGTTCCCCAATGTGGTCAGTGTAATGATTGGTTGTTCCTGTGTCCCCCTATGTAGTCAGTGTAGGGATTGTCATGTTTGTGGTCACTGTAAATGGAGAACCATATAGACCACAGTGTGCCAACCCTGAATTTAGGGGACGCTCGCCACAATGGCCTATACAGACTTGCCAAAACGGTTATGACCGTAACCGCGAGAAACAGGATTCTCCTGTGTGTAAAAAGCAACCAGCACTGACTTTCCTTGCAACAGCTTGTAAGAAAAGAAAGGGTGAAGACCGAAAGCCCAATATAGTGTAGTAGTTTTGGTATTCAGATATAAATTGTACAAAACTTTAAAATATACTCACAAGTGTGGGTTACCACACAGGCAACCACTGTAATCTCAGATGTGGACAATAATGACTTTACCCCACTCAGGTTTAAGAAGTCGCTCTCTGTAGATAGGAAAAAAGATGGGGTAACACCCCTCCACCTGGGGTGGACTAGATAATGCTGGAATTTTTGAACAAAGGTGCCAAAATAGAGTTTTTTTTAGAAAGGGGGAAGCAGTGGATTTACCTCCCTCAAATAAATAGACAGTGATTCGTTATTTTATATTAAAAAATAACATTTATTATAAAAGACTCCGCTTTGCAACGCGTTTCGCGAGCACAATCCCGCTTCATCAGGCAATAACCGGAGAAGCTCAAAGTCTGTAGCGTGGCCGAGCGCCTCTGTGAAGGCCAAAATCAATTCAGCATAGGAAGCCTCTCTATGCTGAATTTTTTTTTTACTTGGCACTGTGATTGGCCTAAGGAAGCAGGCTTAGGCTCCCTGCACACTGCAAATCCGTTTTCCGATTTGCAATTCCGATTTCCCCTAAATGCAATCAACAGAAAAACGGAGTCAAAAACGCAGCATGCAGTAACGATTAAAAGTCTGAATCAGATGTAAAAACCGATTAAAAATCAGAATCTGAATCGCATGCAGTGTGCAGGGAGCCTTAGACCCGCGAAACGCGGTGCCTGTGCTAAATTTTTTGTTATTACAAAGATTTCGTCATTGAGGTAAGCTACCTCATTTCCTTTTCGATTTGAATCTTTCCTCAAATTGTGCTCTGCTTACCTGGGAATTCTTCAGTACAAGGTCACTACAAGGATCACCGAAACCCTCCTATCAAGTATGAATATGGCAGACATCACCATCACCTGGTAAAGGGGGAAGAGGCGCCCAGAGCAGATAAAATACGTTAAAAACAAATAAAATGAAGAAAGTGAGGTGGCTTACCTCAATGAAGACAAATTCACGTATTAATAGAATTTTATTGCACTGGCAACGTGTTTCGTGGGTGCATAGCCACTTCCTCAGGCCAAATAGCAGTGCCTAATAGTGCTTGTAGCCACAAATAAGGCGCCACTATTAAAGGGGAACTGAAGAGAGAGGTATATGGAGGCTGTCATGTTTATTTCCTTTTAATTAATACCAGTTGCCTGGCAGCCCTGCTGGTCTATTTCTCTGCAGTAGTATCTGATTAAAACCAGAAACAAGCATGCAGCTAGTCTTGTCAGATCTGACTTATAAGTCTGAACCACTGAAACACCTGATCTGCTGCATGCTTGTTCAGGGGCTATGGCTAATAGTATTAGAGGCAGAGGATCAGCAGGGCTGCCAGGCAACTAGTATTGTCTAAAAGGAAATAAACATGACAGCCTCCATATACCTCTCTCTTCAGTTCCCCTTTAATACGTGAATTTGTCTTCATTGAGGTAAGCCACCTCACTTTTTTCATTTTATTTGTTTTTAAAGTATTTTATCTGCTCTGGGCGCCTCTTCCACCTTTACCTTGTGCCTTCACCCTCCTTTTGGAGGGGGATCAACCCTCTTTGACCAGTTTAGGTCAGTTGAGGTTTGCTTTTTATGAAGAGTGGGGCCATCACCAGCTCCGTCTGGTCACCCGAGTGCAGTCGGGGTTATACATCTCCACCTGCTTCTAGTGGTCTGTTGCCCTTCTGCAACCCACCTTTGTGAGTATAATCTATCCACAGATTTTATTTACTTCTGGTACTGTGACATACTGCACCATTTGGGCTCCTGTGGTCTCTGTGTTTTCTTTCTGCAGGGTGCAATTTTTATTATCTCTACTTTTTGACCATCACCTGGTGATCACCACATAAATTCGCCTTATAGAAGTGGCAATCCTTTAACCCTCCTGGCGGTCTATTAAAAACCACCAGAGGGCAGCGCTGCCGTTTTTTTTTATTCATTTATTTCTTTAAATCATGTAGCGAGTCCAGGGCTCGCTACATGATAGCCGCTACTCAGCGGCATCCCCCCAGCCCCTCTGATCGCCTCCGGCGATAGGCGATCAGGAAATCCCGTTCAAAGAACGGGATTTCCTGGAGGGCTTCCCCCGTCGCCATGGCGACGGGGCGGGACGACGTCACCGACGTCATGGACGTCGTGACGTCTAAGGGAGACCCGATCCACCCCTTAGCGCTGCCTGGTGCTGATAGGCCAGGCAGCGCAGGGGTCAGGGGGGGGGGCTCTTTGGCGGCACGGATAGCGGCGAATGGGCGCGGGGCGGCGATCGGTGTACTGCCGCAGCTAGCAAAGTGCTAGCTGCGTTCAGCAAAGAAAAAAAAATTACGCAGCTCGGCCCAGCAGGGCCTGAGAAAACCTCCTGCGCGGCTTACCCCGAACCGCCAGGAAGGTTAAGAAACACCTGAAGTCATATGGATAGGTCTTTAATTTTTTCCCCTCTTTGTCCCCCACATTCCCCTCCCTTTTACCCGCCCTGCGTTACACCTCGCATACTAAGTCATCACCGGTAATGAGCATTAAGTATTTATCAGGCATTATGCAGAAGTTGAACTACCTGCTATATACACACATTTCTCTTCCTATCGTCTTGCCTAATTCATGACTTATTCCAGAACAAACCTGCAGATCGATTCCATTTATTATGTAAATCACTGTTACTGCAGACTAATTATCTGGATTACTCTGATGCAAATAATGTTTAAATATTAATTTAGAAATTTGCTGAGAAAAAAAAAATCACTTCAGCCGACTGCAGTAAAATAACGAAAAAAATAACACATTTATCGACAAACTTCAAATTAGGAGGAAATATAGAGAAAAGAATAGAACTCCTAACTGAAAAGGAGCTGTGTAAACTTTTGAAAGTGGACCTCTCTGCTCTGAAAGATAAGCAACAGCATAATAACCTTTAAAGCGGTATTGTCACCATAAAAATCAAATTTCAACAGCAACTGGTCTGAGTGTATTAAGTGATAAGATGCTAATCCTGCATTCAAAACTTGTAAAACTTTTTTCTGCTGTTATGATTTGGAGTTATCACATACTTTACACTGGCCCTTTAGTAGTCAGTGCCAAACAGTTGAATGCTGGAGGTTCTTATTATCTATAATATATTCCTCCTCTTCCATTTATTTCCCTATCTAGCTGCTTATCTGAAACACCCTCTGATTACTTGTGTTTACAAGCAAGGCTGAGGTGACTCAGTGATTGGAGGAGGAAAAAAAAAAAAAAAAAAAAAAAAAGACAGTGCAGTTCCTAGTATACAACTCAGTGGGAGTGTCTGCAGACTCTGGGAGGAGGGCAGCTAATGAATACACAATGAGCAAGAGAAAGGAAGGGGGAAAACAAGAGTCAGGGAGGATATGATGTCAGCATTAGCTTGGCAAGATGGCCACTGCCTAGAATAGGATTTTCTGCTTTTCTGTTATAAAATTGACAGGAATCATTATGTGGATAGCACAATACGTCTGTTATGTAAGTAGAAGTAGTATTTATCTACTTATATATGTGGTTTTTTTTTATTTCTGGGGTAGCATGGGTGTCACTTGTTCTTTAAAGAGACTCACATCAAAAACCACCCCTGGGGGGTACTCACCTCGGGTGGGGGAAGCCTCCGGATCCTAATGAGGCTTCCCACGCTGTCCTCTATCCCACGGGGGTCTCGCTGCAGCCCTCCGAACAGCCGGCGACAGACCCGACTGTAGATTCAATATTTACCTTTGCTGGCTCCAGCGGGGGCGCTGTGGCTGCTTTCGGCTCGGAAATAGACGGAAATACCCGATCTCTGTTGGGATCCGCTCTACTGCGCAGGCGCCGGAAACTTGCGCCTGCGCAGTAGAGCAGACCCGACGGCGATCGGGTATTTCCGCCTACTTCAGAGCCGACAGCCGTCAGAGCGCCTGCGCAGGAGCCGGGAAGGTAAATAATGACGTCACCGCTGCACGGAGGGCTGCAGCGAGACCCCTGAGGGACGGAGGACGGCGTGGGAAGCCTCATTAGGATCCGGAGGCTTCCCCCACCCGAGGTGAGTACCCCCAGGGGATGTTTTGACGTTACAGTTCCTCTTTAAAGAAAAACATCTTTCTACTACAGCTGATGCAAATCCTGCAATAAAGCTGCAGTGTGTCTACTTCCTGCTCTCACAGAGAAGCAAGCATAGGGTTAACATGCTGTTTTTTACAAATTAGCTGCTCTGCCAAGGCAGCCAGCTGACAGTTGAGAGAACAAATTACAACTTGTGATTAGTCACAGATGAGGGGGAATTAGGCTAAACTCTCTAAATACAGACAGGGTGCATTTCTCTATGGTTTCCCTTCTATCCTGTGCAAGAGTTTAGGTCCACTTTAACCACTTGAGGACCACAGGCTTACACTTCCCCTAGTGACCAGGCTATTTGCAATTCAGTGCTCTGTCGCTTTAATAGCACGCTGCAGACCCATGCAACACAGCACACAGATGAATCCCTTCCTTTTCTGCCCACCATCAGAGCTTTCTGTTGGTGGGCTCTGATCACTGCTGCTATGTTTATTTTTTTATTAATAAGTATCGCTTTTTTTCCTCACTCCCCACCCTCCCTCCCGCCAGCCAATCAGGGCGATCCTCTCTCATAGAGAGGGCTTGTCAGCTTGAGAAAGAGAGGAGTCTCCTCTCGAAACGGCGCACAGACTTGCCCTTTTTGATGCTTTAAATAAAGAGCTTATAATACGCTTGAAGACGGTGCTGGGTCTCTTCTCTTGGAGTTTCTGCTTGCTGTTCCTGGAGACAGAGGGACAACGACCAAAAGCACATCGCATCTGGATGGTTGGGTGCTGCCTGTAACTACTTGTCCGATCCTCTCTCATAGGCATCAGCCTATGAGAGGGGATCGCGTTCAGAGCCTCTCCAGGGGTGCAATCCCCGCCCCGCGCGTTCGGAGCCTCTCCAGGGGTGCAATCCTCGCCCACCACTCTTGACTGCTACCAACTGGGGCTACCAACCTTCCTGACACCTATCGGCGTTAGACAGTCGGGAAGGGCTTAAAGGGTACCCTTTAAGCCCTTCCCGACTGTCTAACGCCGATAGGTGTCAGGAAGGGCTTAAAGGGTACCTGTGAGAAAATGAGACCGAAAAGTTAGATGCCCGTGCAGAGAAGCCTCAGGATAGTTCAAAGGCTTCCCCCACCCCCCTCGCCGTTCCTGCGCTGGGACCCTCTGAACATACTCAACAAGAGCTTGTCATGTATGTACTTGCGGCAACACTCCCATCCATGTACAGTACAACAGCAGCACAAAGCTGCTCGTGCAGAACGTTTTCCTTCGTGTCACTGCAGGCGTGAGTCGTACTGGTGCCTGCGCAGTGCAGATCAGGTGTTTTTGTGGCTACACTTGTTATGGGTGTGAAGATCCTGATGGCCACACTTGGGAGATGGGCCTCCAGGCTGTGAGGGTCACCAAAGGGAAATGGTGTCAGCATGTGGGGCCCCATGATTTGAAATGACACCCCGCCACGGATCCCCAAAACAGTCCGCCCCACTTAGTAAACAGTGCATCTCTAAATGCCCCCTTCCCACTTTGGTAATGTGTGCAGCCAGCATCCATGGTAAGTCGTCAGAGTCTATCACCCTAAGGCAACCATTTGGTAATCCGTGTGCCCAGCATCTACCCCTCGGGAATCAGCACGGCCAGTATCTATCACGCACCTGTGCCCCTCCCTCCATAAATCAATGCTGACAGCTTCTTGCCCTCCCCCCTCCTTAGTAATCAGGATGGCCAGTATCTAGCCCGCTCCTGTGCCCTCCCCCCCCCACTTCCCTTTAAAAATCCTGTGCCCCCCCCCCACACACACACTACACACACCACACACACACACTACACACACCACACACACACCTACACACCACACACACTTCCTTAGTGATCAGTGTGGCCAGTGTCTATCCCGCTCAAAAGGAGAAAAAGGTGAACAAGTTGAAAACGCCTACAGTAAACCCTCTTCTTTAAAGATATTGGAGTGGATTTATAATACAATAACATTGGCAAATCACTTTGCTCCCACAGGACTCTTAGCACATAGATAGGTCTCAGATCAGTACAGGGATGCAGGTTGGACTGTGTTACAGAGGAAATAGTCAAGTGATCATAAATGTCAGACTAAACAGTGGCTTTTCAGTTTGGATGTGAATGCTTCTAGGGATGGAGCTGTCCTGATTGGGTGTGGCAGGAAGTTCCAAAGTGTAGGGGCAGCATGACAGAGGGCTCTGTCGCCAAAGGTTTTGAAGTGGACTTTGGGGGTGACCAAGCTATTAGAGCCTTTTGATCTAAGATTGTGGGGGATGTGACACATTTTCAACAAGTCTTTCAGGTATCCAGGGCCCAGATTGCCTTATTGACATTCAAATCCTGGCACAATCTTAACCACTTTGTCCTCCTTGACGTATAAAAACGTCAAGGAGGACAGGCGCGCTCCCGCGGCCGATCACGCGCGTGCGCGTGCACTCCCGGCCGCGGATTCGGTAGCCAGGGAATCAATGTATCAGGCTATGGTTCTATGGACTGATTCTCTCGGAAGCTACGCTTTTTCTGAGACTATGTCCCTCTAAGCATACATTGTACGCTTAGAGTGACGTCATATAAACAAACTCGAGGTTGCCATCTTGTGGCCAAAGAGTAAAACTACATCTAAAAGTTAAAAAAAAAAAATTACAAATTTTTCCCTAAATAAAACACTATTTACTCCCACCCCCCCCCCCCTCCCAAAAATACCCACAAATAACCGTGACAAATGGGCAATTACAATACGTGGGTTTTAATTATGGAGGAATGTATTATTTTAAAACTATAATGGCCGAAAACTGAGAAATAATGAATTGTTTCCGTTTTTTTCTTATTCTTACTGTCAAAATGCATTTACAGTAAGGTAGCTCTTAGCAAAATGTACCCCCCAAAGAAAGCCTAATTGGTGGCGGAAAAAACAAGATATAGATCAGTTCATTGTGATAAGTAGTGATAAAGTTATAGGCGAATGAATGGGAGGTGAACATTGCTCGGATGCATAACGTGAAAACGACAGAGCTTATGTGGTTAAACAATTCTTGAGCTTATCGGTAGCCAGTGGAGTGAGTGGGGGATTGGTGTTATGGAAGGGTTGGCTAGTTAACAGACTTGCAGCAGCATTCTGGATGTATAGACTGGGATCCACCAGAAGGTCATCTTAGGCAGATAATATGCAGGAGAAGGAGGTACTAAAACAATTACAATGGGCTCTATACATAAAACATTTGCGGTAAAAAAAAATCTTGGAGGGAAAACACCACATCGGGATTTTAGACTTTTGTGTGCTAATTCATAAAAATGTTTACACTTGTGATAATAGGGGAATTCCGGCACTAAACTAGCGATACTGCTGAGTTGATACATTTTCTCTGTGCAGAGACAGAGTTATTATAAAGGAGGCAGCACCAGCATCCCTTTAGATGTGCATTTTTTTAAAAACTGCCTCTCCTTGCCCTGAATCTGTCTATTGGTCTTTCTAAACAATCTATTTAATTGCTGCAGCTTAGAAGAACTTCAAGAAATGTTACACATGCAGGCTTTCTGATGTACAATTCATCTGAAAACAGGTACCCAAGAGGTTAAAAAACACAGCCTGGGTATTCCGGAAAGCCTTTTTTGTTCTGTTCTCATTGCTGGTGCCTGGGAGGTCTGTCTCCATTAACTTAGCTGTTATCCGCATGCTTATCGAGTCTTCCTGATTCCACCTGCTCTAATCTTTATGAATTGACATTTGGTAACGTGTTGAGATAATCACTGCATAAGGCGGTAATTTCCCGCACTGCTCAGAAATGTCAGCTTTTCATGCGGAAACAGCTTTTATGAATGGACACTTTGCTAAATGGTCGGTAAAGTCAGCTGTTTTGAGCATTACCGCATGTGGGAATGCTTTATGAATAGAGGCCCTAGACCAGGGGTCTCAAACAATTTACCTGGGGGCCGCAGGAGGCAAAGTCAGGACGACGCTGGGCCGCATAAGGGATTTCACAATCAGCAGCTCAATCCCCCTCCCCCCCCTCCCCTTGCATTGATTTTTATTTCAAAATCAAATTCACACTGGGGCGAACTATAGTTTGCTTCAGTGCTCCCATTACAAGTAATCCGCCGTGTCCCCACCACCAAAAAAGGGCTGCAGAGCCCCCAAATCACCCAAGGGGCAATCCGCCGGCATTTCCTGGAAAGGTCAATCGCGACGCATCGCCGCCTCTGCCCGCCCCTCTCACTCTTCCTTCACAGAGAGGGGCGGGGAGAGGCGGCGATCCATGCGGCGATTGAAATTAGGAGGGGCAGAGCTGAAGCTGAAAGCTCTGCCCCTTCCAGGAAATGCCGGTGTATTGCCCCCCAGGCGATTTGGGCGCACTGCAGCCCTCGTTTAGCGGCGGGGATGCGGCGGATTACTTGGGAAACCGAAGCGAACTATAAGGAAGCTTTTGCCGGCGCAGGCCAAAAAATATTGTATCGAGGGCTGCAAATGGCCCGCGGGCCGCGAGTTTGAGACCCCTGCCCTAGACTGACAAAACTTCATATAATGCACCATGAAGATCTTCCTTTGAGGTTCATCAAGATTGAATATGAGAACACAGAGGACATAACACAAGACACTTACTTGCTTTTGCCTTTATACACTGTGGCGTAGGAACCCTCCCCTAGTTTTTCCAGTTTTTCATACGAGTCGGCCTTTCCAAATTTAGGACTCGTCGGCTAAGGAAATAGAAAGAGATAAACAGCAATTAAAACTAGCGACAGACTTTGGTTGAGGAGGAAGTTGGTCATAGGAATAAAAAAAACATGCAATGTGAATGTTTAAAAAAAAAAAAAAAAAAGACACGATCAGCATACTGTAGGCTACGTCACAATTACATATCGCTATACACAATTTACTGCTGTCAAGAGCGGCTCAGTTAAACGTGGAAGAAGTTTATGACCACATTAAAGAACCGCTATTGAGAAACATTTTAAAATGTAAAATATATACTGGTACATATAAACAGTACATTTCTCCAAGAGTAAAATGCACTATAAATTAATTTTTCCTACACTGCTGTCATTTACAGTAAGTAACAAAAAGCTATCAGATCTTGGACTAGTCCATCTCCTCATAGGAGATTCTCAGTATTCCATTTATGCTTTATAGACGCACTCCCTGGAAAGGATCTAAACAATGAGGTCAGACAAGTTTCCTACTTGTTTGCACACAATTTTGGCAGTTGGACTGAACAACTACCATTAAGGAAGTGCTTTTTGTAAATAAAGAAATAACTGAGAACCCCCCATGAGGAGATGGACTAGTCCAAAACCTGACAGATTGGTCACGCTTTCATTGTCTATTGTGAGAGCCGAGGCAACATAGGGAAAAGTATTTTATAGCGTTTTTGTTAGGGAGGAATGTACATTTATATAAAATTATTATTTTTACGATAGTGAACTCGCATTTTAGGCCATATTCTTGAATTACAGATTGAAATGTCAATCGGTGGAAACTTTCAGTTACAATAAGATATGCATTTGTAACAATTGCTAAAGGTCACATAGATAGCAAGAAATTCTAGTCTTGTTTGTTTCATTTTATTTAGTAAAGGGAACAAGATCTCCAGATGTAAGTAAAATGTGCTGATGGTGTCCCTTTAAAGGCAATGTCATCCAAAACCGATATATGGGATTTGTGTGTGAATGAATTCTAGGAACCTTTAGGCTGCTTACACACAGGGACGTTACAGGCGCATGTTAGTGCAGCTTGTAATGCTCCCCCAATGCACAGCAATGTAACACAAGTGGGCTGTTCACACAGCCCACGTTGCGTTACATTGTAACGCTGCACGTTCTGCCAAAAGTGCAGCATACTATAGCGTTACAGCGGCTTATGTTTGCACATGCTCAGTAATGTTGGGGAGGAGCTGAGAGCGGCCAGGCACATGGCTAATTAATATTCACTGCACGGTGTGACGTGCAGTGTTTACTTCCTGGTGCGGTCGCTCTGTGCGGCGATTGGCCGGCGGGACCACGTGATGCCGCATGCGTCCAAGAGTACGCATCACGGCATTACTGACGCCAGAGTGAGCTGCACAACGCGGCTCACTCCGACGTCCACATCGAAGAGCACCAGGCATTGCGTTAGGTGAACGTTATGCGACCTTAACGTAGCACCTAACGCAACGTCTTGGTGTGCAAGTAGCCTTAAGCTAACCTGAAGCAAAAAAAAAAAAAAAACAACATCTTATGATATAATGAATTGTAGGTTTAGTATGGATAATGAATAGAAATATTAGTAGCAAAGAAAAGAGTCTCCTATTTTTAGTTTCTGTTATATAGTGTATGTTTTTTTTTTCTTTTTATAAATGCATCATACTGTCACAGTTGCAGTTTTAAAACCACACTCTGTATTTTAAGCTATAAACCAAAGCAGAAATGATGACCCTTTAAACTTTTCTGCAGTAAAACCTTATCAGAAGCTGTAACAGCAGACATGTCATTGTACATAAAATCTGGGTC
Organism: Hyperolius riggenbachi; assembly: GCF_040937935.1. Lineage (NCBI taxonomy): Eukaryota > Metazoa > Chordata > Amphibia > Anura > Hyperoliidae > Hyperolius > Hyperolius riggenbachi. Next base: position 33,566,936 of record NC_090650.1, on the reverse strand, counting down.
ATTCAACTCCAACACAGAAATTACAACATGCTGAGCTTTTCATCACAATCCAGCTACCTTGGTTTCACAGCCACACAGGTCTGTATTGGCCTGTATTTAAAGGGGCACTATGGCGAAAAATTTTAAAATTTAAAATATGTGCAAACATATACAAATAAGAAGTATGTTTTTTTTTCCTGAGTGAAATGAGCCATAAATTACTTTTCTCCTATGTTGCTGTCACTTACAGTAAGTAGTAGAAATCTGACAGATGTGACAGGTTTTGGACTAGTCTATCTCTTCATAGGGGATTCTCAGGGATTTATTTATTTTCAAAAGGACTTAGTGAATGGCAGTTGCTCTGTCCAACTTCCAAAAAAGCTAGCGAGCAGGGAAGCTGGCAAGCATTATTGTTTAAATCCTTTTTAGGAAACAGATTTATAAAGAATTACTGAGAATCCCCAAAACCTAACATGAAGTAACCACATGCCTTGATGAAGGGAGACCCTGCGAGGCCCCGAAACAATTGTCGGTATTATTGTGGCTAGGATGGCTCAATAAAAGAGCGTTTACTTTGGAAACACGGAGTGCTGGTATACTTGATGTTTGACTTTGCACTTGGCATGCCTATGCCGTAATACCAAGCACCCGACCAAGAAGCAAATGGTGTGCCCACGCACAATCTTTGAACTTTGCATTTTAGTCCAAAACCTGTCACTTATGCCAGATTTCTACTACTACTTTTACTCTGGAAAAAAAACAACAACAACATACTTTTTTGTTTATGTTTGCACATATGTTACAATTTTTTGCCATAGTGCCCCTTTAATGTGCAGGAGAGCAGTCAATGCATCCAACTGCTGCTTGGATTGCTTCAGCTGCCTAGATAAAGCACTGATTTATTAACACTTGCAATAGAAAACCAATAAAAAGGGGCACAAGTTCTGAAGTAGAATTGGTACTGTATGTACCCACATTTACGTAATGTCACACGTCACATCGAGTACATTTTAAGTTAAATGATCAATTTGATCATCACTTTACTCCCCCATGATACCCTATGCTTAAGACTGGTTTCACACCAGGACGTTGCGTTTTAGGGGACGTTAAGGTCGCATAACGTGCCCCTAACGCAACGCCTGGTGCTCTCTGATGTGGACGTCAGAGTGAGCCGCGTCGTGCAGCTCACTCTGGCGTCCGTGATGCGTACTCTTGGACGCATGCGGCATCACGTGGTCCCGCCCGGCCAATCGCCGCACAGAGCGGCTGCTCCAGGAAGTAAACACTGCACGCCACTGAGTGCAGTGAATATTAGCCATGTGCCTGGCCGCTCTCCGCTCCTCCCCAAGATTACTGAGCATGTGCAAGCAGTCTAACGCGGCTCTGCCGCTTATAAAGTACTGCATGCAGTACGTTGTTTTATGGTGCAGCGTTACTAAGTAACGCAACGTGGGCACTGTGAACAGCCCATTGATTTTTCATTGCTGTGCGGTGGGGTGCGTTACAGGCTGCTCTAACGTGCGCCTGTAACGTCCCACTGGGAAACCAGCCTAAAACAAGGAAGGCAAGGAAGGTGTTGAATACAGCTAGAGTTGACATAAAAAGCAGTAGTATCCATATTCTATTACCCTCATCTCATCATTATCTTTTCAAGTCAACCACTGTTTAAACTGCCCAGTAAGAAAAACAAGTCATAAGATGTTCTTGTGGTTTGTATGTATTTTTTTTTTTCTGCAACAGTTTTTGAACTCGTTTGAAATCAATGGCTTCTGACTATGGTCACAGGAAGAGGAAGTGTCTCTGCATTTGCCTTCCTTGGTGTACGTCAGACTGACTATAGGTTCCTCTGACGTTTTAGGCTCTCATAAATTCATTTATTTTCCTTTTGTATAATCTTCAGCAGTATCAGTTTCAGAATACAGCGCATAATTAAAGCACAAAAGGCCAAAAAAAAGGAACGTTCAAAAGGCACTACGGCGAAAATTGTAAAATCTAAAATATGTGCAAATACATACAAATAAGAAGTGTTTTTTTTCCAGAGTAAAATGAGCCATAAATGACTTTTCTCCTATGTTGCTGTCACTTACAGTAGGTAGTAGAAATCTGACAGAAGCGACAGGTTTTGGACTAGTCCATCTCTTCATAGGGATTGTCAGGGATTTATTTATTTTCAATAGCACTTAGGGGTAAATGGCAGTTGCTCCGTCCAACTGCCAAAAAACTGTAGCGATCAGGGAAGCTGGCCGGCATCATTGTTTAAATCATTTTTAGGGAATATCTTAATAAAGAACGAAAGCCTTGCTGAGAAACCCCAATGAAAAGATAGACTAGTCCAAAACCTGTCGCTTCTGTCAGATTTCTACTACCTAGTGTAAGTGACAGCAGCATAGGAGAAAAAGTAATTTATGGCTCATTTTACTCAGGAAGAAATATACTTATTTGTCTGTTTGCACATATTTTAAATTTTACACTTTTTGGCCATAGTGCGCCTTAAACTTCAGGTAACCAAACAGTACTTTTCAGAAAGGTTGACATTCTCAAAGCCAAGGACTAATGTGGGATGTTTGTAGACCATCGACTTTATGTCAAAGTGTAAAAAAACATACTCAAGCAGGATGGGGGCTGCAACCCAACTTCTTTCACCCAGTGGCTAAACAAAAGTGCTCACCTTCATTGGTATAATTTGAACACCTGAAAAATGAGCTTCTTGGTACTACGGTGAATGCATTATAGTAATTGCACATAAAGACTACTTAACACACCTTACATTTTATACTCAGACACCCTGCCAGCCTTAGCGGAGGAGTCTACAGTAAATTTACTAAATTATCTCTAAAGGCATAAATGCTGGACAACTTCCCCTCAACTTATATGTAAAGAAGAAACCAATTAGATTAGTAGAGGGAAGTCTTCAAGAAAAGAGGCCATTTCCAGAAGAAAAATGTTCTGTTTTGTTTCAGGCAGTGTGGAAAGGGATTAAAAAAAAAATCCTATTCACTGTATCCCCATCTCAGTGAATTTCTATCATTTCCTGTCCTGACAGGAACTGGACGTAGCGTCTTTCCCCGAAAATAAGACAGTGTCATATTAATTTTTGCTCTAAAAGATGTGCTAGGGCTTATTTTCAGGGGATGCCTTATATTTCTATTAGGAAGTGTCTCTCGGCAGTACATTTCCTGTTCCTTTGTACTGTAATGTTCATGGATTTGAAAGTAATGCTGCTGTACTGATCAGGCACCTGCCCTGTCTTCCCTGCACACAGCTTATAACCTTGCTGTGTGCTGGGATGACAGAATCAGTGTACTGCACCACTGTGTCCCCACTTACTGGCTGCCTCTTCCTTCTTTTTAGCTTCCACTGGGGCTTATTTTCGGGGTTGGGCTTACATTTCAAGCATGCTCAAAATTCCAGTTAGGGCTGATTTTCAGGGTAGGTCATATTTTCAGGGAAAGAGGGTACCTGTCTGACAGAATCAGCGACAGCAACAAAAGATCATTTTTTCTTGAAGAGTTGCTGAAGAACAAGAACCTTTACCAAGCGATTGTTGCTGTCCCTCATTTCTCCTGTTCCCGGGACTATTTGAAAGAAGGTCAAAAGACATGAGTGAGTGCTTCTATGGGACTGAGGCAGCATAAGGGAAAATGTATGTGAGCTATTGTTAGCTTGTTGCTGACATATCTCCCTCTAGATTACCAACTTGTTCCAGAAGTGACATCCAAAGGGATGTCGGCTTTCGCCTGGAAGGCCGATATGGGAAGGGAGGGGCTAGTGAGGTGTATTTAAGGGATTGTTGTTGCTGGAGGCTCCCTCAATTTTGCCAAGCAAGCAATAGAGACACCAGCTCTCCCGCCCCTATGATTTCTTAATTGTCATGGTAGTGAAGTTATAAGGTATTTTCGGCACCTTAGATTGGGGGAGGGGGAACTGATGGTGTTGAATTGTCCTTTTGGTTCTGCCTAGACTAGAGCATTGTGTCTAGGCAGTTGGTAAGTGAAAGTGCTCAAGTATAAATATTGGTTTATTAAGTAGTCTTAGTATGAAGTATAAATATTTATTGATCTGGTTTGGGTCAGCTGCATAGCCTACTGGTTAAGAATGTTGCCTTCGGTGTAGTTTGGGCCCTTGACCAGGGTTTGAATCCTGCCTCAAACCAGTATGTAAAACAGTAAGGAGTCTGCCTTGTAGCACTTTGAGTCACCAGAATGTTAGACAGTATAATCTCTTTATAATAAACTCTGGTATAGTACACATTTTGCTATAGTAAACTACCTCTCCAGGTCCCAGCCAATCTCCTTTATAAGTGTATGGGACCAACACCTTGTATAGTAAAACTTCTGTTATAGTGAACACATTGTTTGTCCCCTACGTGACGCTGACTCTGGATATAGTAAACAGTGGGCTGCAAGTTCCGCCCGTGGAGGTATCGGAGCCACTCACAGGAAGCCAGTGGCTGCCTCTATTAAGTGATGGCTGCAGTTTTTAAGGAGCCCTGAATACTGTACCAGCGATTTGTCCAGCCTTGCTATGCAGCCTTAAGGTATGGTTAACCTTGCAGTCCACATAATGTGCAAGTGCTTGTACTGTACTTCCAATGGGAGGACAGCGTTGCTCCTTTGCAGTAGATAATGTACCAGGGCATGCTGGGCCATTTCTAGGACAATTTCTGATATAGAAAACTTCTAATATAGTAAACCACTTTTCCCAGTCCTTTGGAGTTTACTGTAACAAGATTATACTGTATGTCTTGTCTTGGTTTGAAGATATGTATTGATGATCGAACCTGTAATAAAGTACCACGGCCTTTAGTTTCCACCAATTCAGGTGTGTGTATTTATTTAATATAGACCATTAAGTTTACATTTCCTCTTATTGTTGCCATCAATTCCATGAGGTGAGGTCCAAGGGCCATGGAGGTCAGAAAAAAAAAGCTCTCCAATGGGAACACTGAACTCCTTTCCACACATTATAAAACCAAAAATAACAGAGGAACATAACAGGAAAGTCCTGCAGGAATTGACTACTTTCTTCTAGAAATGTAAATTAAATTGACAAGCTATGCACTTGGACATGATAGATGCAGCCATGGAGGTGTAGAGCCTAATAATCTCCCAAGAGATCCAAGGAATATTCAGGCCAGCAACATGTAGCCGAGGTAATTCCGTAACCCCCGACTCCAATTCAGAAAGGAAGGGGAACTGGATGATTCCCACAGAGGTGCCCTACATTCATTAATGTACCCAAAGCCTCTGCAGCAGGACAAGAGAGACATCTGGGTCATGGCAGGAACAATACTCGGGTGGGAAGTTACTTGATGCTCTTGCCTAGATTTCATGTTCACCAACATATGAGAAACACCTGCAGAGGGACCTACGCTTTATTTCTGTTATTTCCCCAAAGCCAGTGTGTCTCCAGTGTTGAGAGCATATCTGCCAGTGGTAGAATGTTAATGTATTACCAAGAGATTATAGATCATGAAGGAACCGCAACAGATCCCGCAGTCTCTGGGGCAAGAGGTGGAAGAGTCCAATCATTTAGAGTTCCGCTTTAACAAGTGTCCTGGAAGTTTCTCTGAGTGGAACAGATTTAATGTGAACTGCGCTAGCGAGAGAGTTTTGAGCTGCATCTGCGCATTGAAAGAGAGCTCACGTGAACAAGTGCTTGCTTTCTCTGCACTCATGGTTAGGAGATGCACCTGAGGGCTCGTTTCCACTGTTGCGACGCGATTTCGCCGGCATTCCGACGCTTGTAAAAACGCATGCGGATGCGTTTCCACATGCGTTTTTACCAGTGATTTCGCGTGCGATTTCGCATGGCAGGGTGCCATGCGAAATTAACCATGACACTGCCAGGGCAAAATAACATTGAAAAAGGTGCGAAATCGCGGGTAAAAACGCATGTAACAAACGCATGCGTTTTTACTATTAAATACATTAGCGGCGATTCGCACGGATTCCCGACGCAGGCGAATTCGGTGGGTCCCGTCGTGCAGATTTGGCCCGCAGCCAAATCGCTCCCGCACGCCGCACATGTGGAAACAGCCCCGGCCAACTTCAGTGTAACAAGCGAATCCGCATCTCGTCGCCGCATGCGGATTCGCTATGGTGGAAACGAGCCCTGACAGTTCTGAATCTCATGCCGATTTTAATTGTCAAGTAGAGTATTCCAACAAATATAAAAATCGGAGACCAGGAATTGGGGGGAGGGAGTTGTTTTGAGGATATCAAGAGCCCACAATGGGCTTTATTTAAGAGATTTTACTCCACTTCAGGGGTGCTTTAAGATTTATTGCTTAAACATAACCGATTTCCTGATTCACTATACGAATGTCACAACTAGACTCACTGCAACGGTCGCCCTACCTGGACTTCATCCTTAAAGGGACTCTTAAAGAGAGACTGAAGCGAGAATAAATCTCGCTTTAGACCTCAGAGTTAGCAGGGGCATGTGTGCCCCTGCTAAAACGCTGCTATAGCGCGGCTTAACGGGGGTCCCTTCACCCCCAAATCCCCCTCCATAATGCGGGGGAGCGCTTCCTGGTTGGGGCAGGGCTAACCGCCGCAGCCCTGCCCCACGCACGTCTGTCAGCGCGCATCTCCGCCTCCCCCCCGCCCCTCTCAGTCTTCCTTCACTGAGAGGGGCGGGGGAGAAGCGGCGATGCGCCACTGACAGACGCGACTGGAGGCAGGGCTGCAGCCGTTAGCCCTGCCTCCAGGAGCGACCAAATGCACGACCAAGTCGTGCTGGGGTGGGTTTGGGGGTGAAGGGACCCCCTTTGTGCGGCGCGACAGCGGCGGTTTAGCAGGGGCACACGTGCCCCTGCTAACTTTGAGCTCTGAAGCGAGATTTATTCTCGCTTCAGAGTCTCTTTAAGCCAGGAATTAAAAAAAAAATCAGTTTTACTTGCCTGGGGCTTCTCCCAGCTCCCTGCAGCCGCCTCGTGCCCGCTCGTGCCCTCGCAGTCACTCATGGAGCCTCCGGTCCCCCGCCGCCAGCTAGTGTTTTCACTGACAAGCCCTGACAGGGAGTCGGCGGGCCTTCTGCGCCTGCGCAGGCCTGGCCACGTGTATCCTTCTTTATGTTCCCGTCCTCAATAGCGTCCTGCCTAGGCAAAGGACACTATTGCAGATGGGAACGCGAAGAAAAATACGCATGGCCAGGCCTATCGGGCCTGACAGTGAAAACCAAACTAGCAGTTAGCGGGGGACCAGAGGCTCTGTGAGAGACTGCGAGAGCACAGGATGGCTGCCAGGGGGCTGGTAGAAGCCCCAGGAAAGTAATACTGATTTTTTCTATTCCTGGCATAAGTGTCCCTTTAAAGAGGAACTGTCACGAAAATCTTAAAATTTAAAACGCATACAAATAAAAAGTTCATTTCTTCCAGAGTAAAATGAGCCATAAATTAATTACTTTTCTCCTATGTTGCAGTCACTTACAGTAGGTAGTAGAAATCTGACATTACCGACAGATTTTTGGCTAGTCCATCTCTTTATAGAGGATTCTCAGCATGGGCTTTATTCTTTATAAAGACATTCCCTGAAAAAGATTGATACAAAGATGCTGGCCAGCCTCCCTGCTTGCTGCACACTTTTTTGGCAGTTGGACGGAGCAACTACCATTCACTAAGTGGTTTTAAAAATAAAGAAAACCCTCCTAGTATAGCGAGATACAGTGACTTGCAAAAGTATTCGGCTCCCTTGAAGTTTTCCACATTTTGTCACATTACTGCAACAAACATGAATCAATTTTATTGGAATTCCACGTGAAAGACCAATACAAAGTGCTGTACACATGAGAAGTGGAACGGAAATCCTACATGATTCCATACATTAAAAAAAAATAATAACTGCAAAGTGGGGTGTGCATAATTATTCGGCCCCCTGAGTCAATACATTATAGAACCACCTTTTGCTGCAATTACAGCTGCCAGTCTTTTAGGGCAGGGTTTCTCAACATTTTATTGGTATGTACCCCTTTTAAAACCCTGTACTCACCGAGTACCCCCTAGCATAGTAAACTTTATCACAAGTACCCCTTGACAAATATATATTTAATCGTAGTACATGATAATTGGTTCTGAACAATTTCCAAGCCTTTACAATTGCTTTTAATTAGCTAAAATTCTAATTTGGTGTTTAAATAAGATTTATCATTTTCTAAAACTCTAAATTTGTTATTTATTGGTTAAGTACATCAAACCCGAGTACCCCCTGGAACCATCAGGAGTACCCCCTGGGGTACGCGTACCACACGTTGAGAACTTAGGTTTTAGGGTATGTCTCTACCAGCTCTGCACACCTAGAGACTGAAATCCTTGCCCATTCTTCTTTGCAAAACCGCTCCAGCTCAGTCAGATTAGATGGACAGCATTTGTGAACAGCAGTTTTCAGATCTTGCCACAGATTCTCGATTGGATTTCGATCTGGACTTTGACTGGGCCATTCTAACACATGTTTTGCTTAAAGGGGAACTGGAGAGAGAGGTATATGGAGGCTGTCATGTTTATTTCCTTTTAGACAATACCAGTTGCCTGGCAGCCTTGCTGATCCTCTGCCTCTAATACTATTAGCCATAGCCCCTGAACAAGCATGCAGCAGATCAGGTGTTTCAGTGGTTCAGACTTATAAGTCTGATCTGACAAGACTAGCTGCATGCTTGTTTCTGGTTTTAATCAGATACTACTGCAGAGAAATAGACCAGCAGGGCTGCCAGGCAACTGGTATTGATTAAAAGGAAATAAAAAGGACAGCCTCCATATACCTCTCTCTTCAGTTCCCCTTTAAAACCATTCCATTGTTGCCCTGGCTTTATGTTTAGGGTCGTTGTCCTGCTGGAAGGTGAACCTCCGCCCCAGTCTCAAGTCTTTTGCAGACTCCAAGAGGTTTTCTTCCAAGATTCCCCTGTATTTGGCTCCATCCATCTTCTTATCAACTCTGACCAGCTTCCTTGTCCCTGCTGAAGAGAAGCACCCCCAGAGCATGATGCTGCCACCACCATATTTGACAGTGGGGATGGTGTGTTCAGAGTGATGTGCAGTGTTAGACAGATTACACACTGGTGCACTCTATTTAGTCATTAGCAATCATCAAGCAATGTCTATGGGCAACTGACTGCACTCAGACCAAAGGGGGCTGAATAATTACGCGCACCCCACTTTGCAGTCATTTGTATAAAATGTTTGGTATCATGTATGATTTTCGTTACACTTCTCACATGTACACAACTTTGTGTTGGTCTTTCATGTGGAATTCCAATAAAATTGATTCACGTTTGTGGCAGTAATATGACAAAATGTGGAAAACTTCAAGGGAGCCGAATACTTTTGCAAACCACTGTATGTCCCCAATATCAGCCCCCCCCCCCCCCCCCAGTAAACCTAGGCAGACGCGCCCCCAGGAACAACGTCCCTCATTTTAGCCAGATGTGTCCCCGGGATCAGCATTCCCTCATTATTGCGAGATGTGCCCCAAGGATTCGCGCTACCCCCCCATCATGGCCAGATGTGCCCCCAGGATTAGGTTATTCCCCCCCATCTCACCTCGCCTGGTTCCTGCAACCAGCCTGCAACCCGAGCCTCCGTTCCCCACTCTGCAGTCAGCCCCGTGATGACGAATATCCGGGTCCCGGCTTGATGACGTCATCAAGCCGGGACCAGATATTTGGCATCACGGGGATGACTGGGGAACGGAGGCTGAGGCTGCAGGATGGTCGCAGGAACCAGGTGAGGTCAGAGAGGATTTTTTTTTTTGTAACTATCTGACCACAGAGGGGGACAGATGAAGGATCGCTGCAGTTGGCTACAGCAGTGATCGCTCATCCATTGGGGGACTAATTGTCTAAGGGAACATGTTCCCGTTCACCGATTAGTACTGCAGCAGACAGGTTTTTCCATCAAAAACCCTTCCTGTATCTATATATTGGTGTGTAGTCCTGCCCTCCCAATGATGCTTTGCCTAGTCTATGTAGTTATGAAGCCTTCTGCCCTACAGCACTCTGGGAGACCAGGTGTGGTTTCTGCTCACTTCGGGACACACAACAAACATTCCAGCATGATGCACTTTGCCAGCAGTAAAGAGGTCATCACCAGCGATAAATTGAACAATGTGAATCAGGGAGATTAAATATTTAACAATGGGCAAACACTGACCAAATACATTATATATCAATGTTGAAAAAAAATATTTTAAACATTGTGTTAGTCAGTAAAGTTCCTCTTTAAAGGGAACCAGAGAGGAACGAGGGGTGAAAAAAGAAAAAGATTTTATACATACCTGGGGCTTCTTCCAGCCCCATAAGCCTGAATCGCTCCCACGCCGCCGTCCTTAGCTTCCTGGATCCGCCGGTACCGGGCCCGTCACTTCCGGCGGACGCGGCCAATTGTCCGCATCACAGGGGCTCCCTCCATACATGTACGCATGCGGCTGCGCAGTAAGCAGCCACATGCATATCTGTATGGGGAGAGCACTCTGTGATGCGGAGAATTGGCCGCGTCCGCCGGCCGACTTGCGGCAATGACGGGACCCGGTGGCGGCGGATCCAGGCAGCGGAGGACGGCGGCGTGGGAGCGATCCGTGCGTATGGGGCTGGAGGAAGCCCCAGGTATGTATAGTTCATCCTCTCTGGTTCCCTTTAACCAATAACTGTCTCATTGGATTACTGGGCCAGGGGAATCGCGCCTCAGTACATTCTCTCCCTCTCATCCATGACTAATCACAAGTGTAGTGTGATCTCTTAGCTGTATCGCTGGTTGTCTGGGTAAAGCAGCTTATTTGTCAAAACAGGATATTAACCCTATGCCTGCTTCCTTGAGAGCAGGAAGTAGACACTGCAGATTTATTGCAGGATTTGTATCAGCTGTAACAAAAATGTTGTTCTTTAAAGGTTATTATGCTGTTGCTTATCCTTTACAGCAGAGAGGAAGTTCTGAGTTCAAGTCCGCTTTCAGGTTATTTACATGTGTGTAAGTGAGGATCGCCAGATTTAAATATCGCAATTGGAATGACAGCCTCAGTATTGGCTGCCAAATGGTGTCCACAACTTTCACTGCGGTGAACTCCAAAGGTCACAATGGAGAACAGATGTGTAAATCAAGACACATGCTATTCGCCACTTAGCCGCAGAGCCAAACTATAAAAAGCAGCGGTGTGTGGCCGCAATTAAACAAAAATGGAAGAATTAAAGTGGCACTGTAATGTCACTAAGTAGAATGTAGAAAATTATTCAGGATAGCCACTTTTACATTAAGTGTCCCAGTTTAATGCATCATAAACACTTCCTATATCTATAAATTTCTGTATATTGATATGTAGCCCCGCCCTCTTTGTGATGCCTAGCCTAGGCTGTTTATTATTCAGAATTCTCCCCCCCCCCCCCCCCCCCCCCAGAGCATTCTGGGAGACGAGATCTTTTCTACTGGCTGCAGAGTGTAATTCCCCCTCATCTGTGATGAATCACAACTGAAATTTGATCTCTCATCTATCAATATGTTGGAGGGTCAGCACCACCATGTTGAATTTAAAAGCTCTTTACTGAAATATAGCTCTTAAAATGCTACCATTGAGTAGCAGTAAAAATAAGCACAAGGGCACAGCGACAGCCCTGCTGTTTCAGGTCAAACCCTTCTTCAAGCTATGCTAGTGTGCATATCCTGAATATAGTAGTAGGGCTGTCGCTGTTCCTTTGTCATTTTTACGGCTACTCAATGGTAGCATTTTAAGAGCTATATTTCAATAAAGAGCTTTTAACCTCCTTAGCGTTCTTGACGAGTTCAGCTCGTCCAGTGACGCCGGAGGGCACCGCTCAGGCCCTAGTGGGCCAATTTGAATAGTTTTTTTTCTGAAACACGCAGCTACCACCATGCTAGCTGCGTGTTTCTCCGATCGCCGCCGATCTGCCGCTACCCAACGCGTAAAAGGCCCCCCCCTGCCCGAGACCCCGTGCACAGCCTGGCCAATCAGTGCCAGGCAGCGCTGAGGGGTGGATTGGGACTCCCTGTGACGTCACAACGTCGATTCCGTTCGTCGCCATGGCGACGGGGGAAGCCCTGAAGGAAATCCCGTTCAGAACTAGATTTCCTGATGGGCTTGATCGCCGGTGGAGATCAGAGGGGTGGGCGGGACGCCGCACGGAGGGGACAATCATGTAGCTAGCGCTAGGCTAGCTACAAGATTAAAAAAAAAAAGTTAAAAAAACAACCCGCGGCATCAGAACGCCAGGGAGGTTAAAGAGAGCCCGAGGTGGCCTCATGAATTTAAAAAAAAAAAAAAAGTAGGCTACCTGATCCGAGGGGCTGGGCGGAAGGTAGGAAGGTAGCCGCAAAAAACGCCACTCCTGTGGGCCGCAATGACCCACTTTCACTTTTGCAACCTCTGGGTCACGATGCTGAAAGGAGAGGCTGTATATCTCTCACAGCATGCAGGGAGGCGGGGGAGCAGTAGGGGGCGCGGCCAGGGAGAGAGCGCTGCCCAATGGCAGCTCTGTAAACCCTGCAGGAAGCCCCTGGCGGGCGTTTTAAGCAGGGAATCCCTCTCCCCTATGTTTTCCTGCAAAATGGAGACATTTTGCTAATCTCTGCGAGCTATAGCGCGGCGGGGGCGGGGGGGCAGAGAGTGGCAGTGTGGGGACACAGAGGCAAGTTATGAGGCAGAGAACATGCCTCTGTATCCCATCTGCACCCCCCCCCCCCTCCCCTAAAAAAGAACCACCTCTTGTTCTCTTTAAATATTTAAATACAACATGGTGGTGCCGACCCTTCCTTCATATTGATCACTGGTACACTGGATCATCTAGGTCATAGGTTCTCAACGTGTGGTACGCGTACCCCAGGGGGTACTTCTGAGGGTTCCAGGTAGTACTCGGGCTTGATATACTGGACCAAAAATAACAAATTTAGAGTTTTAGAAAATGATAAATCTTACTTAAACAGCACCAAATTAGTATTTTAGCTAATTAAAAGCAATAGTAAATGCTTGGAAATGGTTTAGAACCAATTATAATGTACTACGATTAAATATATATTTGTCAAGGGGTACGTGTGAGAATGTTTACCATGCGAGGGGGTACTTTGTGAGTACAGGGTTTTAAAAGGGGTACATACCAATAAAATGTTGAGAAACACTGATCTAGGTCATGGCACACCATTGAAACCTGCTCCTCATTTGGAGGGGAGAGAAGCCTTTAGATGTGCACATCTCTCAACTGTGGCACCTCAGAAACCTCAGCAAAGCAGCTAATTTGTAAACATAGGATGTTAACCCTATGTCTGCTTCCATGAAAGCAAGAAGTAGACACACTGCAGATGTATTGCAGGATAACTATCAGCTGTAAGAAAGAAAGGTTTTTCTTTAAATGTTATTATGCTGTTGCGCATCTTTTAGAGCGGAGTTCTGAGTTCAGGTCCAAATAAAGCAGAATTTTCCTTTAAGGCCGCACAGTAAACTCCTCTCCTCATACAGAAAACAGCCAAAAATTATCAGACAGAAAAAACCGAATAAAAACCAATAAAGGATATTAGCTTTTATACAGTATGATTATAGGAAGTGTTCTATTCTTTTCCTCAGCACTTAAGAAGCGGCATAAAATGATAGCGCCGGCTCCCTGCAGGGCGATCCATCCTCGGCGAGTATCATAACAACACCTGCTACTCCTTCTCAGGGAACTCCGGCGAGACAATAAAATGAAGTCTTAATGGAAGATTAAGCCCGGAATCACCTGACGCCTCGTGCGCGAGCGGCGGGATTATGTGTCTCATGCATTTTTTACCTCAGAAAACAGCTGGAGAATGTCAGACTTTATCGCCACGCGACTTACCGCGGCTGCTCCCTTTATCGTTATTTTGTTAGGCGTCAACCCCGTCAGTCTACGATCCAAGAGGGGATTGTTAATTAAGCGGGATGCTGCTATTAATATAATTGTGCGTATTATTCACATGACAGAGACGCTCTGCGTGGCACGGCGACGGCGCTTACTCCGAGATCTACATGCCACGGCGCTTACTCCGAGGTATACATGCCACGGCTGGAAGAGGCAGCAAAACACACATTACCATTTCTATATTTCATCTTAAGTCTAGAATTATGATCACTTTCTCTGATTAATTGTAACTTTTGAAAAATGTAAGTACAGGTAGATCCCGACTAACGAACGCCTGACTTACGAACGACCCGCCAGAGCCGGGACAAGGTCCTCCAGCACCCAAGGCTGAGACACCAAAGTGCGCCCCTCCATCCCTCCCACCCCAGCCGTCACACACTGATTGCTATTAGACTAAGAGGCGCCACAGGGCCCACACCAACACCTTAATCTCTAGTTATCTGGCTTGCAGTCACTGCTATGTATCCCCTTTTCTTATTTCTTTCTGCTTCAAACACATTAGGAATGACAGCTGAATGAATTGTGCTCCCCCTCCTACACTGCACCCTGAGGCTGGAGCCTCTCCAGCCTATGCCTCGGCCCAGCCCTGCGACCCGCTGATACGAATGACAGGGATTCAGTGTTTCCATGGGAACAAGTCAAAAAAAATTTTTTTTTTTAATTGGACTCGTAGTTTTTGAGAAAATTATTTTAAAAAATTCAAAGAAAAAATGGCTTTTAAACCGTGTATAAGCAGGGGAACACTGGAGGCACAGGGGGGGGGGGGGCACAGAGGAGGTACAGGGGACAGAGATTGCACAATGTTCCGACTTAAGGGGCCCATACACTCAGCCGATTTTCTGGCCGACCGATCAATCAAAAATCGATCGATTGACCGCAAATCGGTTGGCCAATCGACCGATCAACGGCCGATTTCGATGGATTTCCATCGAACTGGCAGGGTGGAAAATGTAGGTCGATCTGATGAGATTGCTTATCAGTTTGCATTGGCCTTAATGGAAATCTGATGGCAAAAAAATGCCATCAGATCGAATGTCAATAGATTTCAAGCTGAAATCTATTGGAATTCTATCCTAGTAAAAAATGTTCTAAAAACGCATCAGATAGATCATCAGATGGAGTTCTTATCTATCTGCTGCTAATCTGACGAGTGTATGGGCACCTTTAGGCTACGTTTCCACTGTAGCGTGACATTTTCGCCTGCAAAAAAATCGTATAAGATTTTTCTGATTGGTAAAAATTCGCATGTAAATTGTTACTCGTTTTATGCAAATTTTTATGCGAATAAAAATCTAAAAAAGGAGCACACCATGGTTGTGTGTTTGGTACTGTTCATATCACATGTCATTTTGTGTATCCTTTACGAATAGTAATGGCTGCCGCACATATCAATCAGAAGCGATGCCTAGGGCAACAGTTTGGGAACTCAACTCTGTGTAGCTGCAGGAGGAGATGGACTAGTCTAAAACCTGTTTTTCTTTTACCACCTACTGCAAGTGACAGGAACATAGGAGAAATGTAATTTATTGTGCATTTTAATTTGTGAGAAATCTACGTCTTATAAGTAGGTCTACAAATGTGCTTTACATTTTAGAATTTTATTTGCAAAAGTGACCGAGAGTGATAATGGAGGCTGACATATTTATTTCCTTTTAAGCAATACCAGTTGCCTGGCTATCCTGCTGAGCCTCCGCCTCTAAGGTGGCCACTAATGATCCAATCTTTTTCATCCAATCTTACCATTTCTATGTAATATAAGGTAACTGCCTGAAGTATCCATTCAGTATTCACTCAATTTACCCTTATACTACATAGATTTGGTAAGATTGGATGAAAAAGATTGGATCATTAGTGGCCACCATAATACTTTTAGCCATAGACCCTGAACAAGCATGCAGCAGATCAGGTGTTTCTGACATTCAGATCTGACAAGATTAGCTGCATGCTTGTTTCTGGTGTGATTCAGCCACTACCGCAGCCAAATAGATCAGCAGGGCTGCCAAGCAAGTGGTATTGCTTAAAAGGAAATAAACATGGCCACCCTCATACCCCTCTCACTTCAGTTGCCATTTTAAGAAGACTGAAGCCTCCGGATGTTGTAGTGGCTTCTCATTTCCTTCTCAGCCTCATTGCCCGCTGGCCGGGAGCTTTCTTTAGTTTGCAGCCACGCCCCCCTTCGTGCACGAGCATGGCCGGCCGTGCCTGCACAGTACCACGGAGTTGCTCGTGGACTAGCTGCTTCAGCTTACTAAGTACATCAATTTCTGGATCTCTGACGGATGCTAGCTACACACTATGCAATTTTTACTTCAGATTCCGATCAGATTGGGCAAAAAAGTACACAATCTACTGACTGTCAGTTTCTGATTCCTGCCCGAAGTCAATCACTTTCTTGATTGGAAGCAGTTCAGACAAACTAGGAAATATGTTAGAATTACTGGCTTTTTTTAATCAAAATATTGGCTATTGGCCCGTGTCTTTGCCCTTTTAAATCCATTATTGATCAATATCCAAATTGGAAAAATCAGAAATGTGATCGGAATTTGGAAAAATAGTGTGCGTGTGTACGCTAGCTGTGTTCTATAGCTGAACATTGCAGATCTAGGGCTGTGGAGTCAGTAAAAAAAAAATCATCTGACTCCTCCGTTTATAAAACCTACGACTCCAGGTACCCAAAATGACTCCGACTCCTTGACTCCGATCCCATAGTCTAATACTCACCAGGACTGTGGCGTTTGATTTTTGTACCAACTCTAACTCCAGGTCAGAGGGGGGACAAGGTCCTCCAGCACCCAAGGCTGAGACTGCAAAGTGCAGCCCCCCATCCCTCCCACCCCACCTGTCACACACTGATTGCTATTAGGCCCCAGGGCCCCTCCACCCCCCCCCCCCCACCTTAATCTCTAGTTATCTGGCTTGCAGTCACTGCCATGTATCCCCTTTTCTTATTTCTCTCTGCTTCAAACACAACAGAGGAATGATAGCTGAGTGAGTTGAGCGCCCCCTCCTACACTGCGCCCTGAGCCTCTATCGCCTCTGCCCGGCCCTGCTCCAGGTACCCAGAAACTACTCTGACTCCTTGAATCCGACTCTTCAGCCCTGGCCAGATCTGAATATCGACCTGATTAATCGCTCATAAAGAATCTAAAGTAACAATTGCATGGTGTGTACCACCCTTTACTGTCCTTATTGTGTTTCTATTTATCAAGTTTGTCACTGCTATTGTCTACTATCTTGTTTCAATAAAAATAGTTTGAAACAAAAAAAATAAATGAAAAGAAAAGTATAATCGTAATAACCAATTGTAACTTTCTACAACCCATAATAGTGCCGCTGATCGACAGCGAGACTGAATTTCAGTTTTAACCTCGACAGTCTTAGCCGAGAAAATAAGAAGCTGTTTATTTTAAGTTTATGGCGGAAGTGCTAAAAACACTGGCAGTAAAACCCAACCTCTTACCCGATTACTGGTGACATTTAGCTGTGCAGAGTAAACAGGGAAACAGCAAAGACCGCGGTCTGTAAATAGTCTCACGGGCGTCACATTTCCTATCAGCGCAACAGTAATGTGTAGAGGGATCAATGAGAACAAAGATAATATCACCGCACCACTTACAGGGCGCTTCCCAGAACTGCCGGGGACGCTGTATACAAAATATCCTGGTGGTGAAACTCCTTCTACGACATTAAAGAAAGGACATTATCTGCAATCCACACATCTTTCAATGCAAGGGGTTTGGCTACTAGGGCTTCAGGACATATTACGCAGCGCTGGACATTAGTTTAGGTTACAGACAATATTTAGGGGTGACATACAGCAATATGACAATACAGGAATACAAGAAAATCAGAGCACACAGCACAGTATGAGTACCAGGAAATGCTTAGTCAGTCACTGGATGGGAGCATGGAGATTAGGCAAGTTAGGTTCACTCAAATGCATAGCATGGCTACACAGTAATGGGTGCATAATCAGGTAGGACACAAAAGGAGGAGGACCCTGCCCGAAGGCTTACAATCTAGAAGGAGAGGTATCGACACGAAAGGTAGGGGACCAGAGTTCAGCTGCGGGTTTAGACACAATATCTTCAATCTGATTCTGGACTGGATAGGAAGCCAGTGGAGGGATTCACGGAGGGGAGCCGCCATGGTGGAGCGATGGGAGGAGTGGATAATTCTGGCTGCCGCATTCATGATGGACTGCAGTGGGGCTGTTCGGGTCATAGGGAGACCAGACAGAAGGGCCTTGCAATAGTCAAGGCGGGAAATTATGAGGTCATGGATGAGGAGTTTGGTGGTGGCAGAGGTCAGGAAAGGGCGGATCTTACAGATGTTACGGAGGTGGAAGTTGCAGGACTTTGTGAGGTTTTGGATGTGGGGAGTGAAGGAGAGTGCGGAGTCCAGGGTGACTCCCAGACAGCGGGCTTAAGAGGTAGGGCGAATGGTAGTGTGGTTAACAGTGACCTGCACATCTGGGAGGTTCAGGGATGTATGGGGTGGGAAGATCATAAATTATGTTTTGTTTAGATTTAGTTTCAGGAACCTAACGGACATCCAGGAGAAGATGGCTGATAGGCAGGAGGAGACCTTGTCCATGGTAGTGGTGGATAGGTCAGTGGTGTGGAGGTAAATCTGGGTGTCATCTGCATACAGATGATAGTCAAAACCCATGGGAGATCACCTTGCCAATGGAGGATGTGTATAGGGAGAACAGTACAGGGTTACAGACCGAGCCATGGGGGACTGCCACCGAGAGATGGTTGGGGGTGGATGAGGACTCATTGAAGGAGGTCATGAATGAGCAGTTGGAGAGGTAGGATGAAAGCCAGGTCAGGGCGAGGTTGTGAATGCCCATGGACTGGAGGGACTGGAGGAGTAGGGGATGGTCTACTGTGTCAAAAGCTGGAGGAGGAAAATAGAGTATTTACTAAGGCAAGGTCATTGACCACTTTGGTGAGAGCAGTTTCGGTTGAGTGGGCAGGCCGAAATCCAGATTGCAGTGGGTCTAGCAGTGAGTTGGCATTGAGGAACTGGGTCAGGCGTTTGTGAACCAGACACTCAAGAAGTTTTGAGGCAAAGGGGAGGAGGGAGATAGGACGGTAGTTGGAGGGTAGCGAGGGGTCGGGGGAGGGTTTCTGGAGCAGGGGCAGTACATTGGCCTGCTTGAAGTCTGAGGGGAAGGTGCCTGTGGTTAGGGAGACGTTAAACAGGGTAGTGAGGACTGGGGCCAAATTCATGAAGTGAGGCTGGAGTAAATCAGAAGGGATGGGGTCAAGTGGGGAGGTAGTGGTATGGGAAGTCTGCAGTAGGTGGTTGACTTCCTCAATGGTATTAGAATCACTATTCGATTTTCTGCAGCCTTTTATAAGACAACTGAAGTGGGAAGAATATGGAGGCTGACATTTATATCCTTTTAAAACAATACCAGTTGACTGGAAGCCCTGCTGATCTATTTGTCTGCAGGAGTGTAGGAACCACGCACCTGAAACAAGCATACGGCTAATGTCAGAAACATCTGACCTGCTGCATGCTTGTTCAGGGCGTACTGTTAAACGTATTAGAGGCAGAGGATCAGCAGGACAGCCAGGGAACTGGTATTGCTTAAAAAGGAAAATATGGCAGCCTCCATATCCTCTCACTTCAATAGTCCTTTAACCTGCCTGGCGATAGGCAGTTTCTGAGGCTACGTCTGCGGGAGGGATTTTTTGAACTAAAGTTGATTTATCCTTTGTAGCTAGTACTAAGCTAGCTACCATTGTTCCCCCAAGTATCCCCGCACCCTTCTGATCCCCCCACCGCCGCTATACGTTACCTAGCCGCGATCCCGCGAGAGCCACAGCCTCCCCAATGAGCTTCAGTCGTTGCAATGGCGACAATCGGACATGACGTCTGACGTCATGCGCAATCCCGATCCTCCCCATAACGAAGCCTGGAGCTGATTGGAGAGGCTGCGCCATCGCGGGATCCCGGGGGGGTATGTATAATGGCGGTGATCAAAAAAGAGCGGAGGTACTTGGGGGACAATGGTAGCTAGCGAAGTGCTAACTACAAAGTCTACAACAAGTTTCATTCAAAGAATCCCTCCCGGGGCAGAGAAATCCTCTGCAGCGGCTACCCCAAGTGTAGCTCGGGGTTACCGCCAGGGAAGTTAAGGAGTGTCCAGAATAATTTCCTCACGATCCTGATTTCCTGAGGTTGGACAGCAATGGAGATCCCAAGTGATCCAGTAAATCTGATGTGTTAAAATACCCACCCTCTGCATCAGGGCCGGCCCGAGACTGGTGAGGCAGCAACCTCTGGGCACATACTTGGGGGAGGGATCTGGCTCTTTATAAGGGGTAGGGAGGGGGAAGCTACATAATACCAGGGGCACAGTTGGCTATGTTACCTGGGGAAAGGGGAGTCCTACTTAACACTGGGGGCACATCTGGCCACCTATACTGGGGTAAGGAGGGGGGGGGGGGGTTCTACCTAATACTGGAGGCACACCTGACTAACTAGACTGGGGCGGTGGGGGGGGGGTTCTACCTAATACTGGGGATACATTTCCTTTCTTGTGAAAAAGGCATAATGGGGGGGGGGGGGGGGGGACGTCACACTTTGTAATTAAAGCAGGAGGATCAGCCATACTATGCCAGGGAAAAAAACACATATATAAGTAGATAAATACTTGATCTACTTACATAACACATGCATTGTACTGTCCACGTTTTGATTTCAGTGAATTTTATATAGTAAATGAAGGGAATTCTGTTCCTGGTGGGAACCATGTCTTTTGCCCACAGTTTGAGGCTAAATACTGATGACATTTCTACCCTTAACTTTTTTCTCTTTTCTCTTCCAATCGCTGAGTCACCTCAGCCTTGCTTGTAAACACAAGTGAGCATAGGATCGGGTTTCAGATAGACAGCTAGGCAGGGAAATAAATGGAAGTGGAGGAATACATTATAGATAAAAAGAAACCCAGCATGCAACTGTTTGGCACTGACTACTTAAGTGCTCCTAAGGTATGTGATGAATCCAAACAATAACAGCAGAAAACGTTTTGAAAGTTTTGAATGCAGGATTAGCATCTTTATCACTTAATACACTCAGACCAGTTGCTATTGAAACTTTTATGCTGACACTCTTGCTTTAAACTTCCCAATTACCTTGGGAGATGTGGAAGGGACCAGAGTGCCCAGAGGAAACCCATACAAACTCAAGAACTCTGCACAGGTATTATCCTTGCTCAGAATTACCTGGGACTCTATCTGTGCAAGGAATGAGTGATGGTCTCTAGGCCACCCCCATACTCCGAAATAGATTAACCACTTCACCACTGAGGGGGTTTACCCCCTGACCACCAGAGCAATTTTCACCTTTCAGCGCTCCTTCCATTCATTCATCTATAACTTTATCATTACTTATCACAATTAAACGATCTATATCTTGTTTTTTCCACCACCACTTAGGCTTTCTTTAGGTGGGACATTATGCCAAGAATTATTTTATTCTAAATGTGTTTTAATGGGAAAATAGGAAAAATGTGGGGAAAAAATTAATTTTTCAGTTTTCGGCCATTATAGTTTTTAAATAATGCATGCTACTGTAATTAAAACCCATGAAATGTATTTGTCCTTTTGTCCCGGTTATAAAACCATTTAAATTATGTCCCTATCACAATGTTTGGCGCCAATATTTTATTTGGAAATAAAAGGTGCATTTTTTTCAGTTTTGCGTCTATCCCTAAGTACAAGCCCGTAGTTTATAAAGTAACAGTGTTGTACCCTCCTGAAATATTTAAAAAGTTCAGTCCCTAAGGTAACTATTTATGTATTTTTTTTTATTGTACATTTTTTAATTTTTTTTATTACAAAAAAAAAAAAAATTGGGAGTGTGGGAGGTAATGAGTTAATTTTTTGTGTAAAAGTAATTTATTTGTATGTGAAAAATGTGTAGGGTGTAGTTTTACTATTTGGCCACAAGATGGCCACAGTAACTTTTTGCTTTAATGCGACCTCCAAGCGTCCTTCCGGAAGCTTGGAGGAAGTACTTGGAGGCTGGGTAAGTGTGTATCTTTTCACAATGATCCCGCTGCCAATCGGAGAGCAGCGGTTCATTGCGGGGCTAAGATCAACAAACGGGAATGGATGTTCCCGTTCATTGATCTCCGGGCGAGCGAGCAGCGGCGTGTTTACTAGCGGCGGGCGGCGTGTTTACGAGCGGGAGCGCGGGCAGCGGCGGGAGTGCGCAAAGTACGGATTTCTCCGTCCCTGGGGGTTAAAGGATGGAAAAAGGGACGGAGAAATCCGTACGGGCGGGGGTAAAGTGGTTAAGATATAATGGGGCTCTAGGCAAGGTAGTAGAGCCAGAGAAGGTGGCTGCCGAGCCCCTTAACACCCTCTAGGCCCAAGGAACCTGCCTAGGGTGCCTGGTGGATGATCCTGCTCTGCCCATACTAAGGTCATTTTCAGAGGTTTACACAATGCACAACTGCCATGACTTTACTCTAGGCTGAGCTGGTTTATAACCGGGCACGTAGCTCAGTCACAAAGCGTCCTCACAGACATCAGATAAGAGGCGAGGCGGCCGCAGCTCCAGGCTTCCTGACAGGTCATAACCGCTCTCTGCAGCCTCTGGATACAATCCCGGCTCCAGGCATGCATATTAAGAGGCTTTCATTTCCTGTGAAACAATTATTATCGGTTCATCTGAGGTGGCCGCAGTTATTACGGCATTACAAGCCCTGATCTATGCAGAGATCTCAGGAATATCTCTGCCGTGAAGGACGTACAACAAAGCCAGAGCTGTCATCTCTCCAGGAAATGTCACGTCTGTCCCATAATCAGCACCCTGTGTTCACTGAGGGGCTGAGGTGTGAAGATCTTATGCTAGGTACACAACATACAATTTTCTGTTATTTTTACCTGCCAGATAGATAATTTACAACATGTTGTAAATTATCAATCTAACCATCTATGTGCCGAGCAATTAGGCATTGTTCTACTCAACAGGAGGTAACCAGAAGACAATGCACCAGAGATAATGACCAGTCTCTACAGAAAATAATCTAAAGCTGGCCATACACTGGCCCGATTTGCCGCCGTTTGACAGCAGATTCGATCACTGGGATCGAATCTGCTGCCAATCGTTCGAGCTACACGCCGAATTTCGATCCATTTCGTCCGATCCCGTCGATCGCTCCGTGTGGAAAATTACCGTCGATCGCCCACGGGTAGGGAGCGCGTCGCTAGCGGCGTTCGATTGCCCGACGACCGACGCAATAGAGCGGCAATACATTACCTGCTCTGCCGGCGCGACTACCCCCGGTCACCGCTGCTCCATGTCCGCGCTGGTCTCCAGCATGCTTCAGTTCCTCCTGCCCGGCAGGAAGTTTAAACAGTAGAGGGCGCTCTACTGTTTAAACTTCCTGCCGGGCAGGAAGAAGCAAAGCATGCCGGACCTGGAGACCAGAGCGCAGACAGAGCAGCGGTGACCGGGAGGACTCGCGCCGGCGGAGCAGGTAATGTATGAGGGGGGGGGGGGGGGGAGGCGGCAGGAACACCACCACCACAACAGATTGTGATCGGTTTCAGGCGGAAATCTGTTCACAATATGTTTGCAGTAAAGGCAGCCATACGATCCCAAGAGCTTCAGAGAGCAGAGCGGCCAAAATCTTAAAGTAAACCTAATGCCGGGCATACACGGCATTTCAGTCCTTCTCAATCGAGCCGCTGATGGCTCGATTGATAATATCCAACAGGATAGATTCCCCGCTCTATAAGCAGCGCCGGCGGGGACAAGCGGGGATCGATCCGCGCGGGGATACGCCGCCATCGAGCCAGCAGCTCAATCCGGTGCATAATTGGGCTAGGTGTATGCCTAGCATTATGCTGGGGATACACGGTACGTTTCTGTACCGTGCATCGACCAGCTGATCCGGCCAGCTGATAATATTCAGCTTACCCGATCATGCCGCTTGACCCGCGCCCGCTCGATCCCCGCTGGCAGACAATGGCAGGGAATCGAGCGCTGATAATGAAGAGCCGGCAGGGACGAGAGGCAATCGATCCGCGCGGACGAGCGGGGACGCGGCTGTGGTTGATCCGGCGGCTAATCGAGCCGCCCGTCGACCCGTGTATTTCAGGCATAAGAGGGGCGGGAAAAAGAGGTTTACTCACCTAGGGCTTCTTCAAGTCCCTGCCCCCATAGTCTGTCAGCTCCCTCAGTGTCCTCACGGTCTGATCAGGGGCTACTGCGCATGCACTGTTCAAGTCAGCGCGCCGCCTTAATTGCACACCACCCCAATCCAGAGTCAGTTCTAGACTTTCTGCTGCCTGAGGCAAACTTGCGTGGATGCCCCCCCCCATGTTCTCACATGACATGCTGCAGCTCAACACAATAGCTCACTGGCTGGCTGTGAGTCTGTGACAAACTGCTCACCCTCAGCCAGTCCATCGTCCTCCATTCTCTTCCTCAGTAAGGACAACAGTGCCACCTCCTCCCTTCTGCTGTGCAAGTCACATGACACACTGCTGCTCTCCTCCCTCCCCCTCCTCACTCACTGTCAGACTCCTCACACAGCACAACAAGCTGCTTTTCCACAATGATGACCTCTTCACCTCACTCGCTCTCCTCTCTTCTCCTCCTACTCTACATGCATGCTGTCCCTGTAATATCTGCGTCTGATGCAAATGGTTCACCTTGCTTTATGAGAGATTCGGCCCTGATGATTTCGCTAAATTATTATGGATTTCACAAAATTGTTTAATTTTCGCAATTATCACAAAAAAATGATGCGAAATTTTGCACAATTACGACCACACACGTTTGTAATTACGGTCATTTTAGGATATCATTTCTACGAGGTTAATTTAATGCAAGATTCATACTAACGATAAAGTCTTCGGGAACAGGACACAGTGCCAAGTTTGCTGGCCGTTCAGCCCTGGCGTCAGTACTGCGCCTGCGAACAGCAGCCCCTCCTCCACACGCTAAACTTTAGTTCGAGAAAGCTACTAGGCAAAAAAAATATAGTACATGTCTAGCAGTCCCCGCTGCCCTTTAGCAATCACCCATGGTGGATCACTAAAGGACAAACAATCTGTCCTTTTCTCCCCCACGCTGGATGGAGCTTGCTTGTTCGCTGTCCGTCATCCCTTCTTCCCTCACCATAGAACATTACACGCTGCTTGGCTATAACTCAACAGCGTGTCCGTACAGTGCTCATCTCTAAAAATATCACCTTAGTGTTCAATTAACGATTGTAGAGGGTGACGGTACTCTATCGTGCATAGGAGGCTTAGTCTTTTCTGTCCAGTACTACAGGGCTGTGGAGTTGGTACAAAAATCATCTGATTCAGACTACTTAGTGTATGAAACCTCCGACTCCGAATCAGACTCCAGGTACCCAAAACTGCTCCAACTCTGACTCCAAAGCCCTGCCAAAAATCATCCCACTCAGACGACTTCTCAGTTTAAGACAGGATTGGTCACTGCACACAAACTACTTAGCTATTTGGTCTCCTCTCTACTAAACGCAGGTGGCCGCGCGCCTGAATACACAGCACCTGCCTTGCTCTCCATTGCAGCGCTGATCCCATTCACAGACACTGAAGGGGACAGCACTGCACACAGCAGTGCATTATCACAACATACTGCTGCACAATGCATGAATGGGAACAGACAGCGCAGTCTATACACCTTGCATAGCATAGTACGCCTGGCTGAAATACGCGTATTGTGGTAACTAGGCACTCAAGAATATTTTTAGGTTTGTGTCTGGTGATGTGCTGCACAAAAGAAAGGGAATCAGGAAATATGGGCGCCTGGGACTAATGGACTATTCGGACGCCCCATAGGCGCTAATGCAAAATTTTGGCTATTGGGCGCCGGAGAAGAAATCTGGACGCCCGACAAATAGCGGGCACTGGACCCAATAAAATTGGTTCGTTTTGAGAATTCGTGTTGTGACAAATATTGTTTTGAGAAATCTATGGTTAATTTTCGTTTTGAACTTTATCATAGAAAAGTATCGATTTTTATATTGATATTTGCAGAAGAGAAAGGGAGTTTTAGGGTTAAGGGTCAGGAGGAGGGGTTTAGGATTAGGCACCACCTGGGGGGGTCTTAGGGTTAGGCACCACCTGGGGGGGTCTTAGGGTTAGGCACCACCTGGGGGGGGTCTTAGGGTTAGGCACCACCTGGGGGGGGTCTTAGGGTTAGGCACCACCTGGGGGGGGTCTTAGGGTTAGGCACCACCTGGGGGGGGTCTTAGGGTTAGGCACCACCTGGGGGGGGGTCTTAGGGTTAGGCACCACCTGGGGGGGTCTTAGGGTTAGGCACCACCTGGGGGGGGTCTTAGGGTTAGGCACCACCTGGGGGGGGGGTCTTAGGGTTAGGCACCACCTGGGGGGGGGGGTCTTAGGGTTAGGCACCACCTGGGGGGGGTCTTAGGGTTAGGCACCACCTGGCTGGGGTCTTAGGGTTAGGCACCACCTGGGGGGGTCTTAGGGTTAGGCACCACCTGGGGGGGTCTTAGGGTTAGGCACCACCAGGGGGGGTCTTAGGGTTAGGCACCACCAGGGGGGGGCGGTCTTAGGGTTAGGCACCACCAGGGGGGGGGGGGTATTAGGGTTAGGCACCACCAGGGGGGGTCTTAAAGTTAGGCACCACCAGGGGGGGGTCTTAGGGTTAGGCACCACCGGGAGGGGGGGGTCTTAGGGTTAAGCATCAGTAGAAGGTGGTTTCTGTGTGAGAGTGGGGTTAGGTTTAGTTGTAGTAAATTTAACAATGTTTTATGCTTATTACAACTGTAAATATATTTTCTCTCTCATTCTTAACCCATTATGTTAACATATTTGTTATTCTATCTCAGATAAAGATGAAGAAACAATATGAATATCTGGCTATACCCCTGCCCTTTTTCATCTAGCACCCTTATTTGATGTATGCAAGAAAAGATGCAAGACATTTTCTCAGAGCACCGATCTTCACACGTCTTTTTGCATCAACTTGAAATACCGCATGAAATGTATCCAGGGAAATGGGCTACAAATCAGATTTTACCTCAAAGAAAAAAAAAAAAAAATCAGAACAATAGGAGCTCTCGTTCTACTCATTTCAACATCCTGAATCCATCCCGATCACACAAAAAGCAGTTTTATCCCGTATTTCTTGCGCTCTTTTCAGGGGGAGCAATTTAAAAGTAAAAATTCACACAATTAAATCACAGTTTTTCTTTTTCTTTCTTTACATCATCCAAAAATGATGCGGCGTTTGATTCTGCATTGTGTGAAAATGATCCTTAAATTGCAGCGTTTTGCACTGAGTACAGAAAATCCAACTTCATAAGCTTTGACCCCCGCTGCGCTACAAACTCTGCACCTCAATTACTGCCGGAGGACGCCCGACGCAATTTGGACACAATTTACCCGTTTTATGGCCGGGAAATGGATTTTAGGCTTTTCAGAAATACAACTGTTATGTTAACTCGGATATGAAAGTTAGATAAAAGTCTTTGTGAAAGCTTCATGACGGCCATTCTGTTCAACTAGCGGAGGTGGGAGAAGGTCACGTTAAGGAGAAATCCTAGACCGCAGAATCACAGGCAAGCGAATACGGTCGTGGAGTCATGTCCAAGGGATGGCCCAATCGATCTTCTGATTCGATCGATGTAACAGCAAAAGCAGGAGGGATGGCGGAGGCAGCTGGGAGCCACAGCAGTGGGACAGGTGAGATTTTACACTGCATGGGCCCCAGAAGGAGACATTTACTGTATTTTCTGGCATATAAGACTACTTTTTAACCCAGGAAAATATTCTCAAAAGTCTGAGGTCGTCTTACATGCCGGGTGTCGTCTTATAGGGCGGGTGCTGAAACTCCCAAGCCGGGCTGGAGAATCTGCGGTTGCCACATATGGTGGGGGAGCTCAAATAGTCCGCGGCCGCATCCCCACCGTATGCGGCGACCGTATGAAAGCAGCAAGGGCGGTGCTGTACAAGTATGGTAGCAGAAAATCCATTCATCAGGATTCATGGGAAGAAGTGACTTAACGCAGTCCCGATGACGAGGTGAGGGGGCACCTCACTGAGAAGGTGTAAGTGAAAGGCGGAGCAAGCTGCAGGTGTCCGGGACCCTTGGGGTAAGGGGGAAAAAAAGAGAGATAGCGGCGCTGTGCCCAGAAAAACACGCCTCTTTCACCTGTCTGGACCGCCCTTGTATTCTATTACCATACCTCCTTCTCTGCCTCTCAGATCCCACTCCTTAGGACTGCAGTGAAGCAGTGCAGGCGCACATGTGTGAGATCTGAAGGAGGTAATAGTATACAAGGGCGGGCCCATACATGTGAAAGAGGAGTATTTACGTTACCGCTCTGATAGTCTTGGAGACAGGGATAGCTGACCAATCCATGCAGGCTTTGTACACAACAACCAGCCAATCACCGGTAAGGTACATTGCTTGCCATGATTGCCTGGTTGTTGTATACTGGGCACCGCCTACAGTACAGCACCAGTATCTGTACCTGTTTATATGGTATAGCACCACTACATACGTCTTATATGCCCAGTCGTCTTATACGCAGGAAAATACGTTACTTTTGAGTGATGGCCAGGCAAGCGGTAGAGGCCGCCAATGGGCTGATTCATGATAAATTTCATGCTGAAATCTATTGGGAATTGGCACGCAGTGTATGGGCAGACAGCAGATTATATCAGAGAATGTTAGCGGCATTCGATTCAGTGATTGACAAGAAGGTGCTCTCACCTATCCGCCACAAGGCCTGGTCTCCGCTTTTCCTTCTTCACTTCCTGTCCCTGGGCGCCTGTGTAGTGTAATGCAAGGAACAGATGCTAGGGACCTCTAGTGGTTAAAGCGCCTCTAGTGTCTGTCCCCTGCATTACACTACACAGGCACCCGAGGACACCGAAGTAAAGAGGAGCAGCCGGCAGGGAGAAGAAGAGACGGGGACCAGCAGAGACCTGGGCACGGCAGACAAGTGAGAACGTGCATGGAGGGCGGGGGGAGGGGGGGAGGTGACCCCAGCAGGCACAGAGAATTTCAGAGATTTCATGCTGAAATCGACTGAAAGACGGTGTGCAGTGTGTGGAGGCAATGAAGCAGATCGTATATTGACCAGCGCATGGCCACCTTTTGGAGAAGGAAGCACCCAAATGGCCTTCATGAAAGCTTTACAGAGCCTTGAAGTTTTGGGGAAAGGATAATTCTCCCCACCTGTGGCTTGTTTGCTTGTACATACAGTGATCTGTGTATGAAACGTGAGGGTCTGGGCTCTTGACAGTCACCTGCACATTGCAGTCATGGGGAAAGCAAAAGGACTGTCAAAGGATCAGAGGGAGAAGGTTGTTTTACTTTTAAAAAATGTGTATTCTGAAAGTCTTCTGAAGAAGTATTTCCAGGAGAACTTGCGATCTTGGAATCCAGAATGCCACAATGGCTGGAGAGATGGGGAGAGGCTACATTACATAATAAGTTAGGGACCCGCCACACCACCATCACAATGACCATTACTACTTAAAGGATGCAGCATTTTTGTGCAACACGATGGAACGCAAAAAGTGTGAGAGGGCCTTAAAAAAAATGTTTTACGCATTTTACAAGACCTGCCAGGGTGTGTAAACTTATGAGCACAACTCTGAACAAAACGTTAAACGCTTTGGCCTCAATTCACTAAGAGCCGTTTGGCAAAGTAACTTAGGTTAGTAAAATAGCGCATTTTGTATTTGACACTATTTTTCCAAATTCACTAAGATGAGTGATGCGGCAGAAGTTTGGTAATAGACTGAAAAAGCATGCTTCAATTCACTAAACCCTGCTCTTTTAGTCTCACCAGCTGTGCAGTGTCAGGAAGTAAGCCATAAGTCTTCCCACAAGTGATGTAAGTCAGGGGGGTGGGGGGGGGGCAGGGGTGTTCTGTGTAGTGCATCCCCAGCATCCCTTTACATGTGCTGCAGCCACAAGACAGAGCTCTTGTGATATGCACATCTATGCACATCTAAAGAGATACATAAAAACCTATTAAAAGGTCTCCTCCTGCTCTGCCGTTCTGAAGTTCTGCCCGCCAGAGTATCGGATCAAATGGGGTGAGAAGCAGGGCTGTGTGGCTCTCCCTATTGGCTTTCTGGCTCTCCCTATTGGCTGTCTGCTACATCTGTTAATGTTTATATAATAGGGTGATCCACTACACCCACTTTTGACACTTGTATGTTTAAAAGGACAATATTTTTCTGTAAAGGTACCATGGCACACTTTTGCAGTACAAAAATAGGTACAAACTTTATTAGCACAAAAAATACAAAAATAGTATTTCCATTTCAAAAAAAAACCGTGAATGCAAACTTCATGAACAGCAATAGGACACATCAAATAGACCCTCATGAGATATCTCCAATGTTACTGCATGCAGAATGCGAGTTACCGGCCGGTCTGAGCTGGAGATAAATACCGAACACTTATTTACCGAGTGCTTTCATCTATGTGAATTGCAATTTCTTGACATTTGAGGTATTTACCGTACAAGCCAGTAATTTACCTCACTAGTCAGTAATTTTACTTTTGAGTGTGGTAATAGGTTTATTGAATTGGAATTTTGCAAGATGATCAGTAAAATCAGCGGTTTTCTGCATTACCAAATGCGGTAATGCTTAGTGAATTGAGGCCTATGTGAAGACTACAATTTTCTAATTACAGTATACATTGATTTTGACAAAGAAATTACACACATTTCATTTCAAATTCAATTTCATCATATAAATCAAGGCAAGAAACAGTGGACATTGTTCTTTGCTCAGAATAACAGGATTGGTTTATAGTGTTCAGTTCCCTGCTGGTTAATTTAAAGCAAGAGTTTTGACTGTGGATTGGTTTTAACAGTTCAGTTGAATAAAAAGCTCCTGGCGACCTGCAGACAATGGATACCACAGAGGCAGCGCACTGAGCACGCTCTGTTTCTCTCAGGTATCTCTGCTGTGTTACAGAGGCTGATAAGAGATTCTCACAGTATAAGGAGAAACTGATCCCTTCTCAGCGGCCTCGATTACCTCCTGACTGCCTTCTCTATCCTGTGGCGAGAAACTACAACAACTTCCTGCCAGCAGCAGATTAATGACATCATCAGAAGAGGCCTGCACGGCAGCCATGTTTTTAATGACTCCACAAAGGTAAGTGGACACCGCTCTGATTTTCAAAGTAATTCTGGGCACCAATGAAGTTATGGGAGATTAGGATCACTAAAGATATTTGCAAAAAAAAAAAATGTTTAAGTTAAAGTGACTAAAAAAAGCCAAAAATAAACCAGGGCTGTGGAGTCGGTCCAAAAATCCACCGACTCCGACTCCGACTCCGACTCCTCAGTTTAGGATTCCACCGACTCCGACTCCGACTCCACGATTCCGACTCCTCTAATTTGCATATTACAATTTTGTTGATTAAAAGTATGTAACATGAAATTCGTCTCTTAACTGCTAACGCTTAGGAATTTTACAAGACAACTGAAGTGAGAAGGATATGTAGACTACTATATTTATTCCCTTTAGACTAAAACTAGTCCTTGGTAAGAGTACTTGTAAAAGGTACAAACTGGAACAAAAACCATCTATCAGGCCATAGGCAATGTAAGTGTGGGAACATGTAAGAATGATGTGCAGGTACTCTGCAGGGGAATCAGGAGATTGTAAACAGACAACACCTCTGTGTTCAATGTGCACAGCATTCTCAGTGGATTCCCTGCAGCTCTGTGGGGAGTGCATATGTAGAGTATAGTACTACTGTGTAACAAAGTAAACCTGAGACAGATGAAATTAAAGTTTTATACATACCTGGGGCTTCCTCCAGCCGCCTTCAGGATAATCAGTCCCTCGTTGTCCTCCTCCACCACCCGGATCTTCTGCTATGAGTCCAGGTACTTGAGCCAGTCAGGCGTAGTGCGCATGCACACACTCCGCCGCCAGGAGCATACTACACCTGTGCAGCACTATTGCGCAGGTGCAGAACGCTCCTGGCTGTGGGAGCGGCATGCGGCCGGACAGCGCTGACTGGCTGAATTACCAGGACTCATAGCAGAAGATCCGGGTGGTGGAGGACAGTGAGGGACTGATTAGCCTGAAGGGGGCTGGAGGAAGCTCCAGGTATGTATAAAACTTTACTTTTCATCCGTCTCAGTTACCCGCTAATTTGTAGTCACCAAACCAAATTTTAATAACATATCAAATTATTTGATTTCATCAGCAAAGGGAGTGCATACATTTGCATAAATCAGCATCAATGCAGAATTATTTCCATCTCGTTGACCATCTGTATTAGTGACAAAGCTACACATCAGGCTTTATTCTTACAGCATAGATGTTATTTAGTATATATAAGAGATTCCTGTGTACACATCATATATACAGTCACAATCAGATATGTATATCTGACCTTAAAAATACGGGGACTGCTTTATTGAAGCAGCACAAGTAACTCATTTTGATTGGTTTATTTCATTTTTGTGGACTAAGCACAGCTATTACTGTATATATACTGTATATATACATTATTTTTAATGACTATTATCTGAGAAATAGAACATTTTATCATATTTTCTATTTTAATTACAGTTACAAATTCATTAGGAGTCGGAGTCGGAGTCGGAGCATTTTTTCCCGACTCCGACTCCGACTCCAGGCACCCAAAATTGCCCGACTCCACGACTCCGACTCCACGACTCCGACTCCACAGCCCTGAATTAAACATGGCAGCCATTTACCATGTTCTTTTAAAACGTTACAATGAGTTCCTGGGGAGGTCACCCTCCGAGCACGCACTTCCTGTGATTAGCCCCGCCCCTTTAAGACAGGTACTGTGGCGCATGATCGTGGGCGTTGCTAGGGGCAACAGGGGAGGTAACTGCCACTCCCTCCTGCCCATTTTCGATGTTCGGTATCAGTGAAAGATTTTGACTGAGTACTGCGGGGACCCCTGGTAGCGCTGGGAAATGAGGATGGTGCTGTGCCGTACATCACAGCACTGCAAACAAAATTTTAGCATGCATGCCAACTACCCCTCTCAGTTTAGGGATACTTTAACAGCAGCTTTTCTATGGGAATAGCAAGGGGAGAAGGAGGGGCAAGCTGTAGATATACCACTGCAACAGCATAAATTGACCATGTTGGCCTGCAGGAGGGGAGGCCGGTGATGAGAGTATTATTTTTCTCATTGCTAAAATCCCACCAACCTAAGACAATACTAACAGCCATCTCGGGCAATAAAATCTATGGTTATACATAGCTTTGCAATAGTAACTTTATTTAAACTGCCTTAAATGAAGCCCAGACCAATAAACATGAGTTAAAAATCAATAATGCAAGTGTTAAGACAATACTGCCTTATTGTTTACTTTTAAAAAGGAGCGGTCAGCCATACTAGCTCAGAAAAAACACACACATATATTAGCAGATAAATACTTGCTCTACTTACATAACATGCATTGCACTGTCCACGTTTTGATTTCAGTGAGTTTTATATAGTAAAAGAGAATTCGGTTTCTGTCAGTTTCCATTTTGGAATCCCTGGGTCCAAAGCCAATCCTGATGTCATTTCCTCCCTTAGGCTCCCTGCACACTGCAAATCCATTTTACGATTCAGATTTGCAATTCTGATTTTCCCTGAATGCAATCAACAAAAATACGGAGGAAAAAACGCAGCATGCAGTAACGATTAAAAATCGGAATCAGATGTAAAAACCGATTAAAAACCGGAATCACATGTAGTGTGCAGGGTGCCTCAATCGGTTTCCTCGCCGCTGCCTGATTCTGTATGCATTGCCCGCCCTCCTCCCAGTCTTCAGACACTCCCACACAGCTCTGCAGTAAGAAGTGCATTGTGTGACTTTGCAGACTTGGTTTATTTGTATGGATTAAACTTCAGCTGTGTCCCTTTCTCAGCTTTTCAGCATGAGAAACATTGGCCAATCAGAGAGGAACGGAGGTGTGGGATGGGAAAACAGGACTGAAAGTAACTTCAGCCAGGCAGGCTGCATTAGTTATGTCTGAGGGGAAAAGGGGAGAAAAGCAAAGGCGAAAAAGAAAACCAGCATGCACTGCAACTTCTCGTTTGTGGCAGATGTACCAAATGTGAGCCAGGGGACCTGGTAAATGATATTCTATTGAGAAGAAAATTAAGAGAGATTTTTACGTTTTCAATTGCCTGGTTAGCATCTTTATTATGGGTTTATCATATAATATAAAATTGATTTTTGATTTCATGCCATAACAGTTGCTCTTTAAAAAACAAAAATATATTACCCATCATTAGTCCGTATTCATGGCACTTCACGCCAAAATGCAGTAAAGATCTGAACATGGTTAGTTCATGAAAAGAGGGATCAGCACACACTGCCAGCTAGTTTACTTTCAGTACAGGCACAGATTAACAGCTTAGACTGTACATATTGGAGGTAGCAGAGATGAGCACACACTGCAGATAGATTACTATTAATACAGGCACAGAATAAAAGCTTATACAGTACTGTACATATTGGAGGCAGCAGAGATCAGCACACACTGCAGCTAGTTTACTATCAGTACAGGAACACAGTAACAGCTTATATCGTACATAGTGGAGGCAGCAGAGACTGCCACACACTGCAGCTAGTTTACGATTAGTACAGGCAGAGTAACAACTTATATTGTACATACTGGATGTAGCAGAGATCAGCACACACTGCAACTACTTTACTATCAGTTCAGGCACAGAGTAACAGCTTATACTGTGCATACAGGAGGCAGTAGAGACCAGCACACACTGCAGCTAGTTTACTATCAGTACAGGCACAGAGTAACAGCTTATATTGTACATATTGGAGGTAGCAGAGATCAGCACACAATGCAGCTAGTTTACCATCAGTACAGGCACAGAGTAACAGCTCATACTGGAGGCAGCAGAGATCAGCACACAATGCAGCTAGTTTACCATCAGTACAGGCAAAGAGCAACAGCTTATACAGTACATACTGAAGGAAGCAGAGATCAGCACACAATGTAGCCAGTTTACCATCAGTACAGGCACAGAGTAACAGCTCATACTGTACATACTGGAGGTGGCAGAGATAAGCACCCACTGCAGCTAGTTTAATATTAGTACAGGCAAAGAGCAACAGCTTATACAGTACATACTGAAATTAGCAGAGATCAGCACACACTGCAGCTAGTTTACTATCAGTACAGGGACGGAGTAACAGCTTATACCAGTGTTTCTCAAACCTGTGACTTTTCAACGTTGCATGTTTTGCAGGCAACTTCATCTATGCACAGGTGGGGTAATTAGTGTCTCAGCTAGGTGGATTCCATGTAGCTGAGACACTAATTACCCCACCAGTGCATAGGTGAGTTTGCTTGCAAAACATGCACTGTTAGGAGTCACAAGGACAGGTTTGAGAAACAATGGTTTATACTGCACATCGTGGAGGCAGCAGATATCAGCGCACACTGCAGCTAGATAACTATCAGTACAGGCACAGAGCCTATACTGTACATACAGAGGTTGCTAAGATCAGCACACACTGCAGCTAGTTTACTATCAGTACAGGCACACAGTAACAGCTTATACTTTACATATAGAGGTTGCTAAGATCAGCACACGCTGCAGCTAGATAACTATCAGTACAGGCACAGAGTAACAGCCTACACTGTACATACTGGAGGCAGCAGAGATCAGCACACACTGCAGCTAGTTTACTATCAGTACAGGCACACAGTAACAGCTTATACTGTACATACAGAGGTTGCAAAGATCAGCACACGCTGCAGCTAGATAACTATCAGTACAGGCACAGAGTAACAGCCTACACTGTACATACTGGAGGCAGCAGAGATCAGCACACACTGCAGCTAGTTTAATATCAGTACAGGCACAGAGTAACAGCTTATACTGTACATACTGGAGGCATCAGAGCTAAGCACACACTGCAGCTAGTTTACTATCAGTACAGGCACAGAATAACAGCTTATACTGTACATACAGAGGTTGCTAAGATCAGCACGCACTGCAGCTAGATAACTATCAGTACAGGCACAGAGTAACAGCTCATATTGTGCATAATGGCGGTTGCTGAGATCAACTGACACTGCTGACACTTCTCTCTTTCTGTTCTCAGAAGCTCTTCTCCATTAGGAAAGAGTTTAATGGCCTGTGATAAATATCAGAATGTAAATCAGGATGAGGAAAGATTTTACTCTGGGCAAACACTGAGATAACACTAAATCTACAAATGAATATTGTAAAATAAAATAAGCAATTGTATTCATTATGTTATTTTCCTTGTATTGTATGGCTTTATTTTCTTCTATACTAGAACAAATAAGAGACAAGGGATTCATCATTGCATGGCTCATCGTCATTAATGTTCTATGTTATCTTAGGAATGAGATAAATTCTCACCCTAACCTACAAAGCTCTCCACAATCTCTCTCCCTTATACATCTCCTCACTAGTTTCCAGATACCAACCCAACCGCAATCTCAGTTCTGCACGAGACCTTCAATTGTCCTCCTCTAGAATCACCTCCTCACATTTATGAATACAAGATTTCTCACGTGCTTCCCCCCTTTTCTGGAATCCACTGCCACAACACATCTGTCACTCTCCAACCTTTGAAATCTTTCATCGTTCCCTCAAAACCCACTTTTTCTAACAAGCATACGCTCTACATTTGGACATTTCCCCTTCGTCCTCTGGCCGAATTGTACTCCTTAGACACACACTGCCTTCAGGTATACATACTGTACACTATCCCACCTCTTGTTTCTTCCCTATTCATTTAGACTGCAAGCTCAGAAGGACAGGGCTCTCTCACGCTTTTGTGCGTTTTATATGCGATGAACAAAATGTATAGCAAATTACATTTGTCACTGTGTAACTATGTCTACCAATACTGTACAAATACTGTTCTTTTGTGTATGCCTTTGTCTGTATCATGTACCCCAAGTTTGTTTCTTACTCTGTACAGCGCCACAGAATATGCTGGTGTTTTATAGATCAATAATAATAATAATTTAGAAATACTCAAGCAATACAGTCTGAATTCCTTGTTGTAAAGTGGAAGTGGTCCTGAAGCCTGCATATCGCATCCACTCACACCAGGGATGAGCCCACTTCCAAACTTCAACCAGTAAGTCCTGATCCCACCAGAGTCCCACCCCCGAGCAGCGTTCTTACCGAGCTGGGGCTTGAATGCCGTCTGACCTTGGGAGACTCCTTCCCCGCGGGGGCGGTCTTAAAGTTAATGCATGCATTGTTTTCTGAGTGCACCCTCTTCACCTGGTTTGCAGTTTTTTCGAAGGGGTCGAAGCTGCTCTGAGTCCTCTGAACCCGGACTTTCTTGTCCTCAGGGATAGTGTCCAGGTGTTTGATCACCGACTCCATGCCCTGGCAGTTGCGTGTAGACATCTTCGTGACACATATCTGCAGAAGGAGGGGGCGACAGAAGCAGAGAGCAGGATGAGGACAAACATGTCGAGAGACACTCCGGAGGAACAATAAACACGTACGTCTTATTCCCGAGGGGGGAGGCAAAGTCTATAGTCTAGGGCTGTGAACATGGTCTCTCCAAGATGATGCATTGTTTGCCGAGGACTCGGCAATGACTGCTGTAATCGATCCCTCTCTCCAAAGAAACTTGAGCAGCAGTTATCAGTCTAGCATTACCCAAACAAGGCTCAGCCGCCACCGAATACAACCTGTATGTATGTTACCGCGCTACAGTGCTTAATTATAATAATGAAAGTCGAGAACCACACTGCTGACACGTGCACCTGTCCTAGTTCTAAAGTACATTTAAAGGATAGGTACACTTATAAACAGGTAATTCACCAAAATGCCCTTCTCAGCTCTCCCGGTACCTGTACCCATCCTGATCCACACTTGTTGGAGCCAGGGGCCATGTGATTGGAAGACACGGGACTTCATTTGCTTACTATCGCATTGCTAAGGGTGTTGCTAGTGTCTGGCAACTGGGGCACGTGCCCTGAATCTTAAGCCAGATGCCCCAAATCTCCAACCACATTTTACAGGAAAAAATTGATATAATTTTCTTTCTGCACGAAAGCCAAATGAAAGCGGTGCTGGGAAATTTAGACTACTGTAGTAGAATATCTGTAAATTTAATTTTGAAAGTACAAAACACAATAGTAAAATATCTGTAAATAATCCCAATATTTTACTACAACTAAACCCAACCCACTAACCTAACTCACACAGAAACCTCCCTCTACCAATGCCTAAGCTTAACCACATCTTCCGATGCCTAATGCTAATCCCCCTCCCAATACCTAAACCTAAAAACAACCCCATGCCTAACCTTAATAGCACCCCCCTCCATTCCTAGCCTT
Organism: Hyperolius riggenbachi; assembly: GCF_040937935.1. Taxonomy (NCBI): domain Eukaryota; kingdom Metazoa; phylum Chordata; class Amphibia; order Anura; family Hyperoliidae; genus Hyperolius; species Hyperolius riggenbachi. The sequence continues at coordinate 33,528,723 of NC_090650.1, read as the reverse complement.
AACTACACCCAATTTCTCCATAAGTAGTATCTGTGTCAAAACCCTGGAACAAGCATATGGCTAAGCCAGTAAAACCAGCTTAGTCAGAGTACCTGATCTGCTGCATGCTTCTTCAGGGTCTATGGCTAAAACTATTAGATAAACAGGATCAGGAAGACTACCAGGCAACTAATATTGTTTAAAAGGAAATAAATATGGCAGCTTCCATATCCCTCTCCCCTCCGGTTTCCTTGAATGGCCTCCTCCTAAAGAGAGATGTCCCTGAGACAGCAGACTGCCTTTTGCTATTCATCCAGCGATGACAAAGACAACATTTATATCGCGCTTTTCTCCTGGCACACTCAAAGCGCCAGAGCTGCAGACACTAGGGCGTGCTCTATAGGCAGTAGCGGTGTTAGGGAGACTTGCCCAAGGTCTCCTACGGAATAGGTGCTGGCTTACCTTACAGGCAGAGCTGAGAGTTGAACCCTGGTCTCCTGTGTCAGAGGCAGAGGCCTTAACCATTACACTATCCAGCTACAAAGTGGCTGGGACTGGCGGTGACCTCAGCACTGGACTACAGTGCTTCCCTGGAGCAGTGCAGGGCAGTCATACAATATGTATACAGTCCCATTCATGAGGTGAACCAAACCTCTGAACTCTGCACACTGAGCTGAGGAAGTGTATATTTAGTTTTCCCTTCAAAAGGTTTTTTTATTGTTTTTTTAGTTTAAACATAGCAAACAACAAAGGTGATAAACATTCTTTGCAAGAAATGGGCGTATGAACCGCAAAAGACAAGTTTATAAAGAAAAAAAAAAAGGGGGGGAGGGGGAGGATAATCATGTGCTGATAGTAGCCGCTAAGGCGGCAAGTTTACACATATAATTCAAGTGGATGCTGGCATCACCAAGGCCTCAGATACCAGCACCCTATCTGGACCAGACATATAGCAATGTGAACGTCCTTGAGGAGATCCTTCAGCAGGAACAAAGGATCAAGCGCCGAGGGCCACAAGAACCTGAGGGTATGCTAGGGGGAGAGGGGCCAGGTGAGGGGGTAGGGGAAAGGTGGGGATATTGAGAGGGATGTAATCCAATAAGAGAAAGTATAGAGGAAGGAAAGAGAAG